>NC_069734.1:4778140-4883140 GCF_027358585.1 Pangasianodon hypophthalmus | reverse complement strand
GCTTATACGCTCTCTTGACTCTCTCTCCCTCTCTCTCACTGTCTAATCCAGTGAACCTGCAGTCTTTCGAGTGAGAGAAAGAGCTGAGGGACTTAGTCCTGGGAGCTCCATGCATTTAGATGCTGTCTGGTTAACATCTTAATCCTTCACAATGGCCCTGGCGAAAGAAAATCCAGCTGTTCTGGTGCATATACTGGAGTGTACTGGACTTGTGTAAGGGAAACTTTAACAGATGTTAACAGATGTAACAGTATCAATGTGAGATAAGGGCCTGCATGTCTTTTAAAAATGTCCATATCTGAATTTAAATAAATTCATATGTTTTATGTCATAGGTTTATATTATGGTATAAAACATATATAAGCACAGAAAGTATGACTCCATATTGCACAGTCTCTCTGTCGAATACAGCCCAGCTACACAGTGCCTATCCCGTACTATATGCGTAAGTACGTTAACATTTAGTTAAGGTTTAAGATCTATATGTACAGTTGAGTGCAAAATAAATATAGGTGTGAAGAATCCAGGAAGTACCTGCGGTGTACTTCACTACAGAGTGTGTATAGTAAAAGTTAAAGCATAATAAACAAAGTTTACATAGAAACAGGATGTTTCGGATAAATGTCCCTGATCAAATTGAAGCAAATTGCTTGACAAAAATCTTATACATATTTATTTATTCATAAATGCATACAATTCATTATCATTATTATTTTGTCCTATTAAATAAACCATATATTTTGTCCTAAATCTAAATCTACATATTGCACATCATTAGGATAAAATATGTGTTTTATGTAACAGGACAAAACAATATTTTTTTATTAATTATTTTTTATAATTTATAACAATAAATTATATGCATTTATATATAAATAAATACATATAATTATGAATCAACCAATGAATAAATTATGCATACATAATTAATTAATTAATAATAACAAAAAATAATTCGTATTTTTTGTTCTAATGGTATGCAAAGTTTTGCACTTTATTGTAAATATACGTATGTATTTAAATGTTGTATACATATGCATATGTAACATTGCACATATTTTTCATGTTGGACAAGTAAAGAAAAATACCAACAGAGGCTGACATCAATGTGAAATTTTGATCAATTCCACGCTTTCTGTACAATATCTCATTCGAAATTCTCCCCCAAATCTTTTGATTTTGTGCTCAGTGTGCCCCTAATGACTCCCCAAGCCCATAATCTACAGCATCCAAACAGGAACGAACCAATCGAATGTGGCGAGGCAGCACATGGCAATGCTGATTTGGCCAAACTGAGCGGATCCACATCTATTAACAGAAGGGGAAGACACGCAGGAGGGCACAAGATGTTTCAGGAGGGGCAGGTGATAAACGTGGGGCGTGACCATCGATGATGAGCCTGTTATTGTTCTCCGGATCGAGCCTTCTCTCTCTCTCTCTCTCTCTCTCTCTCTCTCCTTGTGTGTGTGTTTGTGTGTGTTTGTGTGTGTGTGTCGTGGGTGTTTATGAAAGGGGAATTAGGGGGGCGCCTGTGTTTAATCATTATGAAGTGGGAGAGGGGTGACCTACCAGCTGAGTCCAGCGCTGCTCCAGTGCACACTGGGTGGAAAACAAATGCCCTCAGGCACACGTGAGCTCACACACCGACACACACACAAAGAGGGTTAACACTGGCTCCATTTCATGAGTCAACTGTGAGAGCGAAATCGACAAACAGTTACTGTTGGGGGACAAACAAAGGAGACTGGTCTTGTAATATGCAAGCAAACACCTTAGTGTATTGGAAGGGCTTTGCTTTTTTATGCTTCTGTAAATCTAATAGAAATATCAGCATCATTATAACTAAGGTAAGGTATACGTATAAAGTATATAAGCTACTGAGGACAACAGAAATTGCTAATATGAAAAGTAATAACCTACTTACATTATTTTTACTGCACCCAGACTTCCAGTATTGATCTTGTTGTTCATAAACTTTATATTCAATATCAATTCTATTTATATCTTCACCCACATACACGACATTCAAGACTATATATCTACACTGATCATTCTTCTAAATGGTGGCAGAGCTTCTGTAGGTGTCTGAAGATCTCTCTGTTAGAGACATGGGTAAAGAAATGTTGGTATTATCTCACCATCTCCTTTTTCTCCCCATGATTTGTTTACTCCACACAGCAAAGGGAAAATATCTATATTATTTGTGTATATTACACTGAGTAGCTTCATAGTGTATTGAAAACTCCACTCTGAAACACATTAAATACATTCATATTGAAATATTTGTGATGTGTGTAGCAATTCTTTTGCTAATTTGCTGTCTTTTTCCCACAAGAAGTCAAAATAATGGTCAAGTTTCGCTGTTAGCATCTAAAAACAACATCTTTTCTTGCTCACCATTTCCCAGCAAGGTTCAAAGTCATATTAATGAGAAATCCAACGTAGTAGTAGTGGAGACAGCTAACACTGGACTCCAAGTTCCAGAATGCAATGCAGCTTTACGACGCACTTGCATTGAGTTACAGTAGAAACTTGACTCAGCTGCTTAGCGATCTACGAGACGATGAATGTGATGGTGTTAATGGCGCTCTTAGCATGAAACTTGAAGCTTTGGAGCACAGTGTACTGGCGAGTAGATGAGAGAGCTGGACAGACTAAAGGACTAAAGTGCTGCTGCATCAGTCTCTTTACGTAGAGATGAAATTAGGGCTAAATGCTACTGGCCTTATTATTTTGCGTAATGTAGGGAACCATTAACCACAGTGAAAATAGAGCAAAAGTAGTTTAATAAAAAGTCAACTCAGAATCTCATTGCCAAATAAATCGTGGACTCCATTGAATATCACATGTTAATTATAAATATTCATATGCAAGTCATTCAGTGTGTAAATTTTTCCTTTAAAGTTAAAAACTATGTCTCTGCATGGAGTTAAACCAATATGCAGTCAATATAGCATGGCAGCAGACATCCCCTTTCTCTCGATATCATTCAGGACGCCACCAAAATCATACATACTTTTGCATACACATAGAAAAAGCAAGCACATCGACTGAACCATATCAGGCACGGATCGTGCCGATCAACCGATCCTGTGTAAGTAAGAAGTGTCAGTGGCTTAGTCTAGCTCCAGGACAGGATCTCAATATCAGTGAGCATACAAATAGCCAGGAGGTCTACTCTGAATCAATACCTCAACATGGGCTATGAAGATCTGTCAGAGACACTGCTCGAATCCCTTCAGAAGCTGGAAAGAGAGCCACTTTGCTCTACTGTGCAAATGATGTTTAACATCAACGCAATTAGCAAGTCTTCTTATAAAACTAGCACTGACAGTAGAAGGTACTTCTTCAGGCGAGGAGATCTGCTTTACACATGCACGCTCATGATTATCCTAAATCAGTGTGTCAGTGGAAGCGGACCTGAGGGAGTTCCTAGACGTCGCGCATGCGCAGTACGTCCCCATCTTAACCCCGCCCCTCGTTTTTTTTTTTTTTTTTTTTCAGTACTCCGTTCAGACAAGCTTGCATTTTAATTCAGCGCACAAGTTACTTATTTCGCCATCGATCAGCTGTAATGCCGAATCAATGTTCATCTTGTTACCTGGACCAGAGCCGTGTAATACAGTGATATCCCCGTCCACAGGAACTCATTGCCTTTCGCAAAAGGACTTTACCGTAAAATCAATGTGTGTTGGTGAAGACAGGAGCGGGGAGAGGAGAGGAGTGAGAGCCGGGTGCTTAATATGTACAACACTCACATGTGTCTCAGAGTCGCTCATGTGATGATGATGATGATGATGATGAGGAGGAGGAGGAGGAGAAGGAGGAGGATTTAGTCAACCGATAGGTGGAGAACTTTATGGCATTGACACAGAGTGTTTTTGTTGCTTTTGTTTGTTTGTTTATTTGTTTGTTTTGTTTTGTTTTTTGTTACACACACACACACATATTATATATATATATATATATATATATATATATATATATATATATATATATATATATATACACTACACTTGCATTATTATTATTATTATTATTATTATATGTGCTTTTTTAATCACATTTATTAGGCAATATTATAATATCACTTACTAATCATTGCATTATACAGTATAATACAGCAATAAAATGAATTCACCATCATCCTGAAATAAAACAAAGCAGTATCTTCAAGTTCAGTGGATGTGTCCAGCAGAGGAAAAAAAAAATGTCGCACTTGTGCAGAAGGGGGCAGATGTTGGTAAATAGTACTAAATGACAGTGACCCAGCTCTGCAACGCGAAAACCCCGCAGAGCGCGAGCCGAATATTCACACCGGAGACGCGGACACGCAAGGCAGCACCGCGCGCGCTCACGTCGTCGCAATCAATTACCGTTTATCCGCCGATGAATTTTTTTCCCCCTACTTTACTGACGGGTGCATGTGATGATGCGCACATGAATAGCCTAGAAATCAGAGTTAATCACTACAGCGTACATAAAGCTCTCTATCCACTTTAACGGAATGGCTTTCAGGGCTGTGCATGATGTTCATTTTCGCTCGTGCACCAGGGTCAGTCGGTGTAGCATGCAAACCCTGAGGCCTGAGGCAGAACTGTGGCGTTAGGGTTAAGAAAATGGCCGTGGCCTGTAGAGGCAAGCCTAATCTAAGCCACCTGTAGATCTGAAACACGGTCACGGCGTTTGAAACGAAGGAGTAAAACCAGAAGCCGCTCCTTCACTAAATTTGCTCTCCAATACGAATCTGTTGGAGCATTTTTAATAAGTCGCACTTCATTGACTGCTTGCAATTTGCTGCAAATTGCAGTGTGTCCAGGGAACTGGGAGAAAGCCTCCACTTTTTTTTCCTCTTCTATGTAAAGTTATATGTTTACTATGCGCCATCGATTGGTGTAATGTAATTAAAATGGTATTATTCTTAGAGTACAAAATCATTTCTGAAGTTTTCATTTATTTCATTAATCCTGTCTAGCATTTACACATCGACAGATTCATTAGCCTGCTTTTGTGCTTGCATGTGCTACTTTAATGGCTTATTCGGGATAAGCTCTGATAAGTTGTAGTTGGCTTGAACTGAAACTTCACACTGCGTAAACATGACAAATTAATGTGTATTAATTTGTGAGATACACTGTGCATGCGTTCGCTCGTGAAAACCCTGGGCCGACATTTAAATTTATGATATTTAAACAGTATTTAAATTTCAGAAGGCGCAACAGATGGTCCATTAATGCGTAAAAAATCGTGGTAAATCACCTTAGTCCAGTTTAGAACCTAATATCTCCCTCTTCTCTCTTAATGAAACCTTAGCTGAAAAAATTCCAAACAAACTCTACAAACTCCCGAAGCTGTTTTGGCTGTTTTTCCCCCCTTTCACCCCAGTCTCCCTTTGGAGATAATCAAATAAAAGTCTGTTTGCCAAAGCAGTTAAAGAAAATGAGATTTGAGAAAGTCAGCCCCCCCCACACCCACATCCCCCCCCCCTCTCTCTCTCTCTCTCTCTCTCTCTCTCTCTCTGTCTCTCTCATGCATTTCTCCTCCCCTGCCCTAAACAGCCTTTTACACATCAAGGCCCATTAATTGTGTTTTCGTTTGAAATCCTTTGTCACTGCAATTAACCGATTTGGATAAGACATATAAACGACTTCCATGTGTGAGAAGGTGTGTGTTACTTGTTTTCTGTCGCCTGGGCTTTGTGGAGGCGATCTTAGGAGTGTCATTTGCAGAGCCTCCGTTTGAAGCCTTTGATATTTTTTTTTTTTTTTTTTTTTTTTTTTGTGCGCCGGGGTCGTGTGTATTGCGCAAAGAGAGCTGTGGGTCGTTTTGTTTATTTGGATGTTTGTTGGGAGAAGGAGAAATGGTGTCATCTGCATAATTGCCTGTAAGGACATCAGAGAAATTATCCTTCAAGAAGCACATCGGAGATTGCCCTATTTATGCCCGAACTTTGAAATATACAGCCGCGTTATTTATTTATTTATTTATTTATTTATTTTGCTGGGTGCTATAATACGGTGATAGGCTGAAGCTAATTCAAGAGCACCTCAAAAAATATATATTTTTGCATACTGCATTATTATTATTATTATTATTATTATTATTCCCGCGTATTCCGTGCCACAACATTTCAGAGGTGAGGTAAAGAATCTGTCTGGTCACTGCGCGTTATTTAAACGAATTGATCTTTTATCGACTCCATAATAAACACACAGTGTTAAGCGGTAGGAGGGCACCGAGAAGGCAGGCCGCCTTAATGCTTTTATGGCCTCGCCAGTTTCCCGACTTGGTGTGAAAGGGAAAAGAAACGTGTGAAGTTAGCTCATGTGCACGTGTTTGAATTGGGGCAATAAATCAGCAGCAACGCTTGGGGCCCTGGAGGGTCCCGGGCCGGAGATGCGTGTGGCTCCCGGGCTTGAGGTGCCGTCGGGCGGCTACAGCAGCGAGGACGCACCGCTGACTACCCGGAGACTCGGGTGACTACCGAGTCAGACCAACTTGCACAATGAGAACAGGTCTTGCACAGAAGGACTAACGTTTCTGACAGGGGAACTAGTCTACAAATTCAGATATATTCTGCTTTAAAAAAATAAAAAAATAAAAAAAAAAAAAAAAACCTAGTTGTGATTTTTGTTCCAGATTGCGCAGTGGTGATGTGGGGTCAGCCGGGTGTTTCAGAATAACCCACTTTGGGTTGCGTCTGTAATTATTATCGTTCCATGCACACGACTAGATACTGCTGGTTTTAATTATTAAGCCTCCAAATCCCGAATCGTTTTTGTCAACATGCCTAGACATGGTAAAGAGGAGAAAAAAAACCCTGGACGCGCTGAATAGGCGGTGTGAATGAGGGTATTATAGAGCTACAAATTACACAGCAGACGCTGCTATGACAAATACAATCATAATCATCAGTTTAAAAGCAGATTGGGGGCGTTTACTGAAGTGCAAGGCTTTCCTGGAAATCTAAACGCAATATGTCCTTAACTAATGCTTTTTTTTTTTTTTTAATCTTAATATATCTGAGGTTTTAGCCTCTGTACTATTTAAATAAACTGAAGACCCGACCACTTAAATGCGCCGTTGTTTTGCAGAGGCTTAGCAGAAACACAAGGGTATGATGATACAAAGTCCGGATGTAAAACAATCACGGATGTGTCCCTGACATATTTTCATCTCTTGGTTCAAGGAATTTCAATTCACATCGTGCTGTTTAGTTTTAATCCGCATTATTTACAGGAGGCTTGGGAGGCTATCAAAGCCATCAAAGGATTGTAGGGCAATCCTTGGTCTTATATGATCAAGATCAAATATGATAAGAAAATCACACATGAATGCATAATGAGAGAGTTTGTAATTATGGATCAGGAAAATCAGCTTTAGAGTCAGTACATGTATGTATACAGTGCATGATATTAGTGCAGAAACAACAGCAATAGTAATAATAATAATAATAATAATAATAATAATAATAATAGGCATTGCTAAGATATTTTCTCATCTTGTAGAGCCAGCTGAATGGACAAACCCTCCAATCCACAACAGTGTGTATTACTGAAGCTGCCATTGCTGACGCGCTCACGGCGCAGGCGCTAATCGCCGGACTTCTCCATTCTTGTCAACTTACTCTTTGAAGTCAAACGACAACTTGTCAACTGGCTGGATGTTTGAAATTAAAGGCGTAAGAGGACACCGAGCAGCTCGTTCGACGTTTGCTGAGATTAAAACTGTGCTTCAGACAAATTTGACTCTATAATCAGAGTTTTCTTGCGCGTAGAAAACTCCGACTGCGCTCTTCAAATCTTAAGTCCTACAGACTTGGGCGAGGAATTCACCAGGATCGCGTTTGAAATTTAAAAAAAAAAAAAGAATAAATAAACAAAGAAATAAATTGCAGTTAAAGTTAGTAGCTCGGCAAGAATGAAATTTACCGTTTGGGTGTTAAAGAGAGGAAGAGAGAGGGAGAGAGGGAGAGAGGGAGTGAGTGAGAGAGAGAGGAAAAAAAGAGAATTAGCCCGAGAAACAGGGGAAGGACTGAAGCAGCGAACAAATGACAAATGAAATGATTGGCGAGCCATAAAATGAGATTTGAAACTCTTTCAAATAAGAGATCGCGACGTCAGAGCGCTTATCCATACGGAATAGAGCGGCAAGAGAGGAAAAAAGCGCACACAAAATAAGCGAGAGAGAAAGAGAGAGAGAGAGAGAGAGAGAGAGGCGAGTGAGGAGTGAACGTGGGGGAGAGACTTGAGAAATAGGAGGAGCTTCTGGGCGACTAGAAATGTCAATCAGAGCAAAAGGCGTCCCAATAATCTAAAGCAATCTGTAAGGACCTGACCTTAGTCCATTCAGATCAATAGGGAAGCGAGGGAGGGAAGCGGCCGGCGGATCGTTTACGCGCGGCCCGTTTTCGGAGGAAATATAGACTTCCCTTACACTTTTGTGCTCACTGTACACTGGATATCGTAGCGCTCATCGAGAAAGCGATTTTGGTGTGTGTGCGTGCGTGTGTGTGTGCGTGCGTGCGTGTGCGTGTGTTTGCGTGTACGTGGGTGCGATTTCAGAAGACTGTTGTTGGGTGTCTTTTTTTTCCCCCCCAACTACAATGTCTTTCCCACAGTTGGGATACCAGTACATCCGACCGATATACCCGCAAGAACGGCAAGGGATCGGCAGCGCGCGCAGCGGGAGCGAGCTCAGTCCGTCCGGCACGCTCTCCAACGTTCTCTCCACCATGTACGGATCACCTTTCACCGCCGCACACACCTACGGAGCGTTTCTTCCTTATTCAAACGACCTGTCCATTTTCAGTCAGTTGGTGAGTTATCCTCTCATGCAAAGATTACGTAAATCTTCTTCTTTTTTGGACTCTTCTTCCTGTCTGCCTGCTCTTAAATCTGTCCTTTTAAATGCTACTTGTTGTGCGTTGTGCGTTTCGACACCAGAAAACATTTGTGCAGGTTAAGGCAGCATGGTTTTGCAAGACAGTAGTGAACTTTGCTGTTGACTCCGTTTGGCAAATACGAAATCATGCAAAAAAAAAAAAAAAAAGTAACAAATTAACCAATGGTACTTTTTTTTTTTTTTTTTTTTGGTTACACAGAAACAGGCCTATGTGTAGACTGCCAAGCAATAATATAGGCAAATAATGTTCAAGGAAGTTCTGTAGTCAAAACATTATTAATCAGGAGGAAAACAAACAAAAAAAATTAATATGTAGTCTATTTTTATAGCAAGCTACCCTGTATAATTCTGTTAAATATCTGCAGTGTGTGTGTGTGTGTGTGTGTGTGTGTGTGTGTGTGTGTTTAGGTTAACTATGTCAACAAATTAGTTATTTTTAAATTTATACCTAACCATCCATTCCTTTTTGTACACATTAAATTATATATGTAATGCAAAAGAAAAAAGAAAGAAAAAAAAGTAAAAATAAAGTTTTATTTGTTGTATTTTCTGGCGCACATTCCCTCATGTTTGTTTGTTTCACATTCTAAAATTCTTGTGCTTATGTTTCAGGGAGCTCAGTATGAGCTAAAAGACAGTCCTGGTGTCCAGCACCCAGCGTTTGCCCATCCTCACCCTGCCTTCTACCCCTACGGCCAGTACCAGTTCGGAGACCCGTCCAGACCCAAAAATGCCACCAGGGAGAGCACAAGCACGCTGAAGGCCTGGCTCAGCGAGCACCGCAAGAACCCGTATCCCACCAAGGGCGAGAAGATCATGCTGGCCATCATCACCAAGATGACCCTCACCCAGGTGTCCACCTGGTTCGCCAACGCCCGGAGGAGACTGAAGAAGGAGAACAAGATGACCTGGGCGCCGCGCAACCGCACGGACGAAGACGGCAACGTGTACGGCAGCGACCACGAAGGCGAGGATGGCGACAAGCGCGAGGACGAGGAAGAGATCGACTTGGAGAACATCGACACGGAGCACATCGAGAGCAAGGACGAGCTGGACGAGCAGGACGAGCTCCACTCGGACTCCAAGCTGGACGCCAGCTGCGACTCGGAAATCTCAGACGGCTATGAGGATTTACACGGGCCCGAGCCGAAGCTTTTAAAAGCCGTGGCCCAGGAGGGCAAAGACGCGCACGCGGATGCAGACGCTGAGCGGCCCGATCACTTCCATCACCACCATCACCACCTCCATCACCACCATCACCATCACCTTCCTCATTCATTAGACCTCAAAACGCAGCCTCCCAGCAGCGAGCAGATCAAACTCAACCCGGTGTCCAACTCGCCTCCGGCTGAGAACAACGCAGCCCCGGTGCAAAAACCTAAGATCTGGTCTTTGGCTGAGACAGCCACGAGCCCGGACAATCCCCGGAAATCTCCACTCGTGAACGGGAGCTCGTCCCAGGCGGTCCTGCCTCCTCACAGACTCGTTTCATGCCCGGTGGGCAAACTGCAGAACTGGACCAGCCGTGCGTTCTCGGCGCACCAGCTCGCGCTGCTCAACTCAAACCACTATTTAGGACTGGCCAATCAGGCTTCAGCCAACGGCCTCGCGCTCTACACCGGCAACAGGCACACGGAAGAGCGCAGTGTCAGCTCAGAGACTGCACACACAGGTACATCACATCCCCCTCACTGAGCCTGTGCCCACATTTGAATACTCCTCGTGAACATGTTCCTCACGAACACTGTTTTCGTTTTCCTATCCAGTGCATATATATATATATATATATATAGATATATAAATATATAAATATTTTTTGTTGTTGTTCTACAAAACTCCGTGCTTTCAAAGATTTAAAAGGCTAAACACTTGTATACAGAAGGAGCATGCGCATTTAAGAGAGGGGAAGAAAAGCATCAAAAAGTCTTTAGGTTTTTTTTAAGGCTGTTTTAAAAAGATTTCCCAAACTCGAGCAGTGTAAAACCTTCTTCACTCATAGTCTACCTGCAGTCAGGTGTCCAGATGATCATGTGCTTGTCATTGCTGTTATTTCTGAGAGATCTAGTGCCTTGGAAGCAGAGAGAAAGTTCAAAACAGCCCGTCAGAATCACAAACTGTATCCTGGCAATTTTATTTTCAACTGCATAGTAATAACAATAATAATAATAATGATGATGATGATTTTATTTGATTTACGTAATTGTGTATTAGATAGCCACACCAGATTTCCATATTGTGCGTTTTTTTTCTTTTTTTTTTTTTTTTTTTTTTTGTTACTCTTATGTAGCTTGAATGTTCAATGTCAAAAAAAAGGGTTCAAACATCACAAACGCGTCGTTTGGCAATAATTCAAACGAAAAAAAAAAAAAAAAAAAAACAGGCTTCAAAATCAATTCCTTCCCAACATCCAGGATCAGGATTACTTTGCTATTTAAACTTTCACTTTCTTGTTCTCAAATCTTTTCTAACTCCCCCCGTGTCTCTTAGGCCTCAGGACCAACCTGAAGCTGCCATGTTATTATCCAAGCCCCTTTTTCTCCATTTCCTCATAGAGACTCTTTTATAACTCTTCATTTTAACCTGTCGTAAGGAATGTAAAAAAATGAATAACACACCCTGTGTACTTACCTTGTAAGCATGTCCTTGTGTATAATTGCTAATGCAATGCTGTAAAAAATTGTAGTCTGTGAGGTTTTTTTTTTCTTCCTCTTATTTTTTCTTTTCTTTTGTTTTGTGAGGATTCGATGTTGCAATGTTTTGTATATATAACGTAAAGAAAGAAAATGTACATACTTGTGATCCAAAATTGTACAAGAAAGTCTATATTTTGGCTAATAAATGAACTGCGGCAACTTAAACCCAGGCAATGCAATGTTTTAATTTGAACAGGGAGATGTTTTAAGCTTTGTGAAGAGAAGTGAATACTGCTCTATTAAGCAGCAGGTGAAATTCTTGCTGTAAACAGTGTTTAAAAGAGCAGTGGGACGTATGAAGGTTCAACCTGATCAGCAGTGCTTAATAGGATTCGGGTTTGGGAGAGGCATAGTGTGCAGAAATGATGATTGGCTGTGCTTTTTTGGATGTGCACTTCTCTTGAGGGAACTTCTCCAGGGCTTCTGAGGCTTGGCTAAGCACGAATTGGTCGATTTGAAACGTTTTCCTATTTCAGAGCCTCGACTGTAATTAGCTCCTTCTTGAATCGCATATTTGGATATTAATGGATGGGGATTATCCTCATCGAGGCGTAACAGCCAATATGAAATGAATAATTATTTCATTTATATTGGCCTGAAATCGCATACGACTCAATTTGGCTGAAATGAGAATTGATTCTTTTTTTTTTTCCCAACATTTTTATTTTAATTCTTTTATTATCTTATCCTTTTAAAGAAGCTAAAACAGTTCAAATACCTTTACGGGTTGTTTGCTTAATCTCTCATATGAAATGTGTGATTTGGCTTCTCTCTCTCTCTCTCTCTCTCTCTCTCTTCTTTTCTTTTCTTTTTTTTTTTTATTAATGCATAATGAATTCTAATCAGACACCGATGCCGCGCTGCTTGCCATATGCCTGAGATACACTGAGAAATAATTTATTTATGTTTACACCCCCCTTCACCTCCATTCCCTCCATTTGCATGGAAGCAGCTTTGTTCCAGGGCTGGAAAGCTCGGGAAAGTTGGAGTCGGAGCTCCCTCTACAGTCTACCACAATCAGCCCTTTTCCATGTTTGCGGGACGCAGGGGAACTGGGGTTGGCTTTGAACTTATTTTCTATTTAACCTTAAAAAAAAAAAAAAACGTTAAAAACGTCGCAAGGGCAAAGGATACCGCATTTTATGTTTTGCGGTGTATTTATTACTTAATTTATTTATTTTAATTTCTACACGTTAGTGAAAGGCGATCAATTAACACATGATAGAAGTAAGTTTATATTCACGACACACTACAGTCTTTACACTAATAATAATAATAATAATAATAATAATAATAATAATAATGCCACTATATGATCTGTATCCAAATAACATCACAAAAAATAATTTAAAAAGTAGGAATAAAAGAATGATACTAAAGGTTTAAATGCAAACTGTCACCATGACCACATTTTCTCGACATGTCTTATAAAATTAACTGACTATGTATGTATATATATATATATATATATATATATATATATATATATATGTATATGAACCACAAAAATGCATAGTTTTCTATCCAAATGAAGCTAAACTTTATTGTCATAATAGAAACAAGTTCAAGTCCTTACCACTATTTCTTCGTTGCAAGCTTGTTATTTATTTCTGTTATTTCTGTGTATGATCTCCAAAGTTATTTCCTAAAAATGTAAAAACTTCCAACCAATTTTTAAGATCTGTATTTGGTAATAAGGCCTACGAGTCAGATACGACATTCACTCATGTATTATAAAATGTCTTTACAGCAGATATGATCAAATCAAGCAGCTCCTGTTGGACAGTCAGTCAATACTGGGGGAAAATGTACAATTAATTTTTTATTTTAAGAGATTTGGACGTGACCATGGTTTATATTCGGGCTTTTTGGTTTTTTTTTAGATTTTTTTTTTTTAACGTATACTCAGTTTACTGAGTTTCTCAGAATAACCACAAAACGTGAATATTCACAAAACATTTGTGACGCAATTATTATTATTATTATTAATATTATTATTATTATTATTATTATTATTATTCTCGCCTTACGCGGGAACGCGCATGTTGGGAACGTGCACGAGTGACCAGCCTTGTCCAATCAGCGTTGAGATTTTCGCGGCAGTCTAGGGGTTAACCTGCTCCTACATACTAATCTGGAGGGTTGTGACGTAATAACAATTAATTACAGCCCTAACAGAAATAGTACCATATACGCTGAAAGACATGAAGCTGTAAATAGGTTTATTTTTCAGGAAAGAAAATGAAATATATTTCATTTATTCACATTAGTGCTAAAGAATGTTTCTCTCAGTATGGCCTGGCTGGTCTTTATTTACCTTTTCGAGAACATTTATTTGAATGTTTGATTGAGTGAGTTTGAGTGACTTTAGTAAAAAAAATAAAATAAAATAAAATAAAAAAACAATTAGGAACTATTTATGTTTCAAGAAGCTCTGCAGCCTGTGTTAACAGCATACGAGGCATCACTCTTATTTGTTAGCATCAGGCTAAACAGTGCAAACATGGCGGCCTCTTTAGCCACGATCATAGCATTAAATGAAAGATTATGATGCATCTTCGTAAATGACAAACACAGACGACAATGTTGTCATGTACGCGTCCATTTTGTTCCTTTTTCTTTTCTCTCCACTCAGCAATTGACGTGCATTAATGAACATTTTGCTCAGAGCTATAGGCGGAGGCTGCGGGTGGTGGGCGCTCGTTTATCCCGAGTTAAGTGGATGTCCTTGTGGTTAACGAGCAATAATCAACAGCGACGCCTCTTTTTAGTCCAGCGCTGCAAGCGATGCTAAACACTCCAGCAGAGAGCAGCTTTTTCTCTCCAATACACCCGGGAGAATTCACAGGGGGGATGGATATGAAGAGAGAATTGCTAACACACACACGCACACACATACACACACACACACACACAGATTTGACACCTAACCATTTTAAGCCAATTATATCCTTAGAACAATCAATCTGAACGGGTAGTTTTAAATAAAACTTTGAATACTCAACATAAGAGCAGCTGTGGGAACCCCAGACCATATTGACACTCTCGAAAGCAAATGGCAATTCAGTCTATAAGACAGAGCCGAAACCTTTTTTTTTTTATCTCAGAGCACCACTCAGCATCAATGGCAGATGTCCATAGTTACGCCGCGCTGCAGGAAGAATGCATTGTTAAATACCAATTTGGATGGGATAAAAAAGTGCAGCAAGAGAATGATTAAAGTGAAATCTAATCTATCTTTCTGGCCCGTCATTGACGCGGAGAAGGAGGACAGCGAGGGGCGACCCCATGAGAGACAGAGCTGAGCCAATGGAGCCATCAGAAGCCCTGCGGATGAATGGAGAAGGACGGAGGAGTACATAAGCAGTGTTGGAAGGAGCCGGAGTCGGCTTGTGAAAGGGAGGTTCGGCCCTGCGTTGTCCTCCTGTCCTCCCCTCGTTGTCTCCCCCGCTCCGAGACGGACAAATGTCAGCGCTATTGTGGCCCTGCTGAGGCTTTGAAGAGCCCTATGCTCTTTGCGGAGGTCACTAATCCTTTTATGAGGCGCTGCTGATTGTTAGTCACACACGCACAAAAGCGCACACACACTCTTGTTGCTCTTTTTCACAAGCATGTTTGGTGACCTATGAGGGGACGCCAAGAACCAAGTCTGGATTACAGAACACATGTTCCATGCTGTCAGTATCGGTAAAGCTACAGCCGTCCAAATGCTCCTGCACCTCCAGATAAGGCAGATATCCGCATTTGCCAACCATCAAATCACGTTTTATACCATCATGCCTTTTCTTACTAACTAATCAACTAGGGCTGCGAAAGTCACAGATTACTTTTATCCAAAAAGGTCTGTTTCATGCTGACATTTCAAGTCGATCCACAGCATCCTAGAGTGACTATAAGTCCTTATAAGCAGTTTTAAAACGGTCATAGGCAACTACCGGAGCAATAGCTGAGTGAATAGCTGATCTGTGTTTTTGTGGTCCAAGCAGAGCCACTGACAAAAAGCCCAGGAAGACTGCCACTCTCTAGCAAGGGGGAGGAGCGATGCTGATTTCATGCCTATTGTTGACCAAGTTTTGAGAGAAGAATTCTTTTGCAGGCCTCGAAAGGCAACAAGTGGGGGTAGAAATAAGGGTGCAGTGGCAGAAAGAGGAGTGCGGGTGGGGAGAAAAAGAGAGCTGAGGGGGTGTGAGGAGGAAGAGGAGGTGAGCTTTTGCCGTTCATCCAACTGAAAGATTGTGCTTTTTTTTTACTCCCTTTGGCTCATCACGGCCGACTTACAGGGCAATTATGGAAATGGCGCTTTGAAGCTGATCGCTCTCTCTTTATTTTTTCCTCCCCCAAGAGCAGGCGAAGTCTCCAGGCCTCTCTCTGCACCCTGCTCTCTGACATGATTCTGTCTTACCGTCCATATGTTCTCCTTCCTTTTGCTTAATGTGAAAATGGCCGTCTGGTAAGAAGGACTGAATAGAAGAATGGCAAGGCTGAAGGATCAACTGTGTCGGGATGAATACTCAGAATGCAGGGTCACAAAGAGATCCTGGCTGTGCTTCAAACATGTGGAGATTAATAAAATTCAGACTCGTCGCTTTGACAACACTGAACTGTGCTGAAGCCATGGAAATTAGTGCACGCATTTGTAGATAAACAAATTGAAACCTGATGCTTCAGACTACTTGAAGATCAACAAACATGTCCAAAGAGGAACAAATAGACAGAAGGAGAGGCAGAATGGGACAACAGTTCGTATATGAAAGATAAAGCTTCTGTCCTTGTTGTAGGAAACTCCTTGTCTTTTCCACATTAGACAAAGTATTTTTGATAGATGCCAGACATCAGAATTTCTCTTCTGCATGAGAAATGTTTGGTGGCATGCTAGTGCAGAGGGTAGTGTTTCCACCTCACAGCTCCAAGGTCCCTGGTTAGATCCTGAGCTCTGGTTCATGTTCATTCCACGTCTAAGTGTGTTTCCTCCAGTTTCTTTCTTCCTACCTCCCAAAAACATGCCTGCAGGTGGACTGGCCAATCTAAATTTCCCCTTAGTGAAAAATGAGTGTGTGAATGTGTATGTGCACTGCATTCCACCCCGTGTTCCCAGGGTAGGCCCCGGATCCACCACAACCCTGACCATGATAAAGCAGTTACTGAAGATGAATAAACGAATGAATGTGCTCTTTGCATTCACTGCAATCCCATTAGGTAGAAAAGATTCCTCAACCCGACAATCAAACAACAGTAGTCTGGAGAAACAGACAATGTGTCCTTATTTCACTGATGTTGAATCAGAGTTTGGCCGAAAAATGACTAGCACCAGCAAAATTCTCACTGGCCACCTACATCCAATTCATGCCGAACAGGTTTTATCATTCCGAAATTTGGAATTGCCTTCCATACTCCAGCAATTAAAACAGGCCGCTTCACTCTCACTCTTGTTCCATTCACCCCTTGTCATGACATCAGATATATTGTTCAATTTTTGCCCATATAATTATGGATCATATATTCAGGGGCTCTTTATTGATTGTGTGACTGGTGAAAGGTTCTCTGGCTCGGCTGCACCCGAGGTGGAGACTTAATAAATTCTTCTTTTCTTGGAACTCTGTCAAACAAGTCCTGCCTTGCCTTTCCCCATGAATACATTAACAGGGCTGAGCTGATTGATTGGGGAGAGCGGAGGGAGGAGGGCGCACCAATGAACTCCCTCGCTCACCAAGATTAATAGAGTTTATTAAAGACTCTCTTCTCCTTTTAAATAATGCTAATGTAATGGGAGGCCAAAAAGTTTATTGGCGAAGGCTCGCACTCCGCTTCACTTTGATGTCGATCTCAAGTACATTAGCTTCGGCTGGTGGGCTCCGGAGGTAAAAGACTGTATCCATAATGATGCTGGCTGTAGCTCAGAAGAGGAATGGAAGATACAGAAGAAACTGACATGGATGATATACTATAGCAGTCTGGCTGCCTGTTACTTGAGTCTATAGAAAAAGCATTATGAAGATATTTGCTCTCATCACTACACTCTTACAGGGATGAATCTTACATGGATGAAGGATGAATCTAGAGCTATTAAGGGTTCTTCTGTTCCTCTTGAGATATCCTTAAATGTTCCATGTAAAACCATTCAAATGAGTGTTTTCTCATCAAAAAGGGTTCCAAGCAGACCCATTTTAGGAACCTTAGAGCCTTAACTATGGGACTCTTAGTTAGTCCAAGGAACCCTTAAACTTAAAAAGAGTTCCTCAATAGTTCATTAAAAAAAAGAAATGAAATCTAGATCTTCTACTTGTCACATTGGGGGAAATATACATAACAATATAGCCTAATAGAGAGGTTTCTGAGGTATCAAATTTTTTTTTGGATGGTAAATGGATCTTTGCTTCCCACAATGTTCTACTTGGAATACTCTCTGTTAGGGAAACACTGTTGTGGAATGGGTCCACATGAACCAATTATGGGTTCCCGAGAGGAGCAAACCGAAGAAGCAAAGAACGCTTAACAATCCAAATTCTTTTTTGGATGGTAAGTATTTTTATTTTTTTTCCTTCTTCCGAAAAAGGTCCTACTTGAGAGACTCTCTGGTAGGGAAGCACTGTTATAGAGTTCTACATATGGCATTCATGCATGGAACCTAGGATGGTATTCTTAGAAAAACATTTAAATCTAGAGGCCTTGAATGTTCCTTGCTTGTCACTCTGGTGGAACCCTCACAGAGAGGGACTTTTTTTTTTTGCAAAGAGAGTTCCAAAAAGAACCCCTCTGGGAAGCGGAGAACCCTAAATTATCCAAAGAACCCTTCAGAAACCAAATTTATAGAGTGTAATAATTTATAATGCATTGATATTTGGCTTATGCCTGTAAATCAGCACTCTGGTTGAAACTAACCAAAATATCTCCATGTGGTCACTTGATCTGTAAATTTGTATAGAATTTGCATAAGCCCAAGTTTATAATCTTATATTGTGGATTTCTTAAGATTCTCCAATTCTCAGAATCACATTCTGTTGCTTTTTCATTTGATCCAAGTTTTTTTAACTGACTTTTCCATTGAAAACTGTTTATCAGTCTTTCCCAGGTTCAACTAGCTTTAACATGCAGTCAGAACCATGCTTATCTAAACGGCCTGTTCTGCAACGCGGACCACAGCGTGTCCATTCACAATCTGATAAACTCAATGTGTTGACACATCCTAGGCAATCTTGATGTACATACATATATATATATATATATACATATACATATATATATATAGGGAATGTACTATGAAACTTTCAGTGGGCAGGTGCAGGGTATGTGTGGAAGCGGAAAGTGTGAGCTTTATAATAATGATGAGGCCTCCACATGTCAGACATATAAACTTCACTATCGATTTCTCTTCCTCAATAAAATGAACACACCACTCATGAGCCTGTCTCGTCTCCATTCCATATAAACGTCCAGAGGGTGTGTTTCACACAAATGGCCATTAAAGACACATAGACTGGGAGAGAGAGAAGTTCTGATCCTCATGCAACATGCTGATCTAAGCGCTGAATATTTATACTGATTTCGGCAAAATATTTTTAGAGGTCTGGGAAAAACCATTGGACTTTGCCGTGGCTCAATTCTGGAAAACAGCCAAGATGAAAAACCGACTAATTTTTTTTTACAATAACATACTTTGACATCTGTACCTTAAGAAAGCATAAATATATTTTAACCAAAATGATGAGGTAATGGTTTCATGTATACTGCTTTCTAATCTTGCGTTGGAAACTGCCTGCTAAAAGGTCTGAAACATTACTAGCTAAATGGACATTTAATTCATTTTGTATTCAGATATCAGTTGTCAAAATGTCCGCAATGCTCCAGCACCATCACATCATCGAAACAGAGAAAAGTGCTTTAAAATGTTTAAATGACCTAATAAAGGGACATTAATGACAAGAAATGTATTCAGCAGAACAGAACTGACTGATTTAATCAGTAATAATTTCCCCACCAATGTTAGCATGAATCAGTTGAGTGAAGAGACAATGCTGAGGCTTGTGTTTAAATGCGGCAAGTGATTTTTTTTTACCACAGCTGATCAAACAGAGACTGACATGGAGATTAGGTTATAAATATGGAGGTAAGTGGGGCATATTTTATTTTTATTAAGTGCTATAATATTACTTGTGATTAAGATGTGTGCACATAAGATGCCAATTTCAGTTCAGGAAAGTATGTAGTTTCCAGAACAATATAAAGTAGAAAATGTCCAAATTTGACTATGTGAAGGGTTTTCCACAAGTTCTAACAGGGAAAAACGTCGCTAGGCTCATGTACAGTATTTGAAATGAGCCAAAATGATGGAGAAGGTTTGTTTTTTTTTTTTTTTTTGTTAAAGACTCGATTCAGAGATGCTTCTCTGTGGGTCTAGGTCACAGGTGTCAAACTCAAAACCGACATCCATACCCGGTTCACTGCCTCGTTTCATCTGGTCCATACAAACTTGCAAAAAATAACATTGAAACAATCTGTAGTACACGATTACTCAACAGTTTCACCATTTATAGAATTCACAGCAGACCTGTAGAATAGCAATCACCCCATTATGTACCAGTTCGTGCCACCTTACAAGCACATATGTGCTCGCATCTTACAGTGCTGAAATGCTGGTTAAAATGGATGCCTATCTAATGTGCTTTATTCAAGATCTGGGTGTAAAAAAATTCCAAAACGCATAAACTGTTCTCCTTTAGTGCTATTCAGGGATTGACTCCAAATCCTAAAATGTATCACGAAGGTATGAGAGATGGGAGACTAAGGACATGTACGTATATGTTTAGCACAGATAGTTCTATGTGAGTTCTTCTTAAATCTCATTATTAATGTTATGATATTTCAAAAACATATCATCACATTATCACCTAGCCCTAAAAGTGCATACAGCTGAATAGTTTTACAAAGATATTATCACGTCTTTTTCCTAGAAATGATACCATTTTGAGTTACCGGTGTCAATCGATAGAATAGATAATATGTTAAAAAATGAATAGCCTTAGATTATGGCCCTTCAAGGGCTAACAATGAGGACTGGGCAGAATTTGAGTTTGACACCCCTGGTCTAGGAGGTGCCATCCCAGGGGAAAGAAAGAGAAAGTTAAAGGTAGCCAGTAAGAGAGAGATTAGCCAGTAGAGATTGAAAAAGCTCTTTGAGCTTAGATAAACTTGTTGGCAGGAGCATTGTCAGCCTCTCCACCATGACACCCTTCTCCTTGATAATGCCATTGCCATGCAAATAAGCTTGTGTGTGTGTGAGATGTAGCTGAAAGAAGGAAGACACAGCTGCTCGATTGAGCCAGATACAAAACCGGCCCTTTCCTCCACTGGGCACAATAAAATGGGGAATGCGCTTGTGTGTGTGTGTGTGAGGATAGAATTCTCTACCTCTTCAGACAGGAAGGCAGACAGGAAGTAGAAAGCAGGGGGTTCCTCAGACAGTAGTGCATGGCCGATCGAACTAGACAGCCTGAACACACACCTTGTCATCCCCAACTGTGTGTGTGTGTGTGTTTTTTGTCAAAGTGTGCCTCAAGTGTTACCGCCCCCTCTCTTGTCATGCTAAACCAGTGTCACTCTCTGGAACTGTAAGGTCTCTTCTCATACATGCTCCAAATACTCTTAACACAAACACACACAATTTCCCCCTCTAACGTCCATGCTTCCTGAGACACAAAGAGCTTGTGTACCTCTGAATGAGCGGAGCTACAGACTCACACTGTGTGGGATGACCAGCCGAGAGGCAGTGGCGCTTGACCAGGGAGCGTGAATGAAAAAGGAAAAGTGCGAAAAAGCTTGAGAAAAGGTCTGGAAAATCCACTCAGTGGTGTAGTTTAGTACAACAAAACATTCCGTGTCAGAGACAAAGCTGGAAAATACTTGAGTAATTGTATTTCATTACTCTACATTTACACTTCATTACAGTACTTTTTTATAAGATTTGTATTTTACACAAGTGTTATGGAAATTGAATACTCTTCAATTAAGTCAAGTAAATTCATGAGAGAAACAATAACAAACACTTTACTCCTTACATTTTCATTTTGACCTTTAAAGTACTCGTTAAACATCACAAATGCTATGAGATTATTGTTTTTCTCTTGCCCAGGTGATATGTCAATCAGCTGTGTTTTCACTATTTTTTTAAATAGTTCCAATCAATGTACACTTTTCAAACAAAAAAGAAGTACATAAACACAAGGTAAAATGAGCTTCATCACATCTTTGTCCACATGGCCAAGACTAAACTTCAAGTAAGCTAGTAAATAAGTAGGCAAGTAAGTAAGTGAAGTAAGTAAGTAAATAAGTCAGTAAAGTAAGTAAGTTAGTAAGTAAGTGAGCAAAGTAAATAAATAATGTAAGTCAGTAAGTAAGCAGAGTAAGTAGGTAAAGTAAGTACATAGGTAAGTACATAAGTAAGTAAGTAAGTAAGTCAGTAAAGTAAGCAAGTAAGTAAGTAGGTAAAGTAAGTACGCAGGTAAGTACATAAGTAAGTAAGTAAGTAAGTAAGTCAGTAAAGTAAGCAAGTAAGTAAGTAGGTAAAGTAAGTACGCAGGTAAGTACATAAGTAAGTAAGTAAGTAAGTAAGTAAGTCAGTAAAGTAAGCAAGTAAGTAAGTAGGTAAAGTAAGTACGCAGGTAAGTACATAAGTAAGTAAGTAAGTAAGTCAGTAAAGTAAGCAAGTAAGTAAGTAGGTAAAGTAAGTACGTAGGTAAGTACATAAGTAAGTATGTCAGCAAGTAAGTAAGTAAGTAAAGAAAGAAAGAAAGAAAGTCTGGATTGTTCATTTTTGATAAGTTAAGTAATATTTACTTTTAAATACTTGAGTATGTTTAAATGTTGATAATTTTTAACTTTCACTCAAGTAGACTTTTGGCTCCATACTTCTACGTTGAATCTAATCCACCCCAGGTCACCTAATGAAGTGTCCTGATATCAGAAAATGAAAGATATGGCCAAGATGAAGAACACCATTCTGCAAAGCCAATTCCAATGCTGATATTGGGACACTGTGAAGTGGGAATTTCAGGAAACTTTGAAATAACCATTTACTAGCATTTAAAAATGGTGGGTTTGAAGGTTGTGCACACTTAAAACACGGGTGAAGATAGTAAACCTGTTGTCATTTTAAATAATTACTTTCTAGATAAGGCTAACATACCATTATATGCATGTACTATATCTACATTTCTTCTATGGTCTGTCAGGATTGTTCTCAAACCAGAGACACATTTAACTGTAAAATAAATTCCAACAATCCACTCAGATTTATTTTATGACCATAATCTAACTTTTCATATATTAGGCTGCTAGTGTTAAATAGTAGTGTGGTTATTTATTAGACCCAGATAGCTTTTTATTCCTGAACCTTTCACCTACAGAACTTATTTTTATTAAAAATGTCAGTAGACTTAAGTTGGAGTATTTATAGACTTTGTTTTGTTTTGGATTTTTGTTTGTTTTTTTTAATTTATTGAGATTTATACTACACCCATTCAATTCAAATGACTAGTTAATAAAACTAATAACAATAGGAATTAAATAATAAATATAATATCATTGGTTTTGGTGGATAGAGATTTTCACAACAGTAAAAAAAACAAAAAAACAAAAAAAAAACATATATCCCTGGGCTATGTATCCCAGAATTCACTTTGAGAACCACTGGTCTCTCATTCCTCTATATTTTGTGCTCTAAAACTGATATTAAATGTCATGTCTTTTAGCTTTTTTCAGATTGTTTAGTGGCACAATGCTGGTGGAGATAGTGAAGCGTGACTATAGGGTTAGCCTAAATGTTTATTTATGTTTTTTGTCATGGTTAAATTCCAACATGATTACATATGCTGCATTCTAAAGGAGTCATGTTTAGCATATTTATGAGAAGATTTTATGAGAAGAAGAACAGCTCATTCGTGTGGTATTTACGATTTTGGAAATATTCTGACAGCTCTGATTTCACAAGCTGTGAGGAGTATTGATGTTTCTCAATACAGCCCATAGAAGTTTAGTTAGCAGTCAATACTAAATGTAATTACAGTGTAATTTTTTGCCATACAGAGACTTTTCCTAGTAATTTACCAACTGAGGAAAATGTTGATATTGTGTCTCATTTTCATGTTCATTCTGCCTTTATGTTGTTTGTTTAAAAAATGCAATGGCTACGTGCTAGCTAAATCATTAGCTACCTTATTCTCAGCATCTATAATGATCAAGGTTGACTACTGGAGCATTTTGACCAGATCTTTGATCATATTAGAGCTCAGGTAGGACTTTCTTTTGCGAAGATTGACACCTCCATAAGCTTCATGACCATGAATACAGGCATGTCAAACTTCATTTCACAGGTAGACAAGCAGGAGATTGCAAAATAATGAATGTTAATAGGACATATGGCATGGTAAAATCCCAAGAGCCTTAGCATCCCCTTTTTATACAGCCTCTTCTCTGAAAACATGCTGTTTGCAGATGAAATATACAACAGGTGACCTTTGACCTCACGTCTAGGGCTGAAGGTCGTCGGGCTCTTTTACGTACACAGATGAGCCTCTCTTCTGTAAACGATAAGGCAAGCAGCACAGGAGAGAAAGACAGAGCAGCAGGGCCACGGAGTTAAAACAACAGCTGAGATGACAATTAATAGGCTGAAAGGCGTGTAACTGTCATCCATTTCCCCTCCGCCAACTCTTCACTGCCTCTTTCCTTTTCTAAACACATACCAGCTTGTATTACTGTCCTTGTGAAGTATTTTTGCTGACTTGGATTGTACTATTGCTACATAATCTAATGTTAGATTCTAGTTCATACTCTTTAACCTTGGTAATCAAAATTTAAATACTAAGTGTAAAAATAACACTTTGTGACTTTAGTATTTATAACTTTCTAACTCCTGTTTATTCTTACAAACCTTCTGGTATCAGGCTTTGGTCCAATACCATGTTCATTTATCCATGCTCATGTTTTGCTCATGCTCCAACGCCAACATCCAATACCACGTAATACCACGAGACATAAGCCTAGTGTACGATGTCAATGAACAGATGACACAAAATGGCATCAGCCTGGACGTATTTCACGATCAAAGCAAAGCAGACTGCAAACTGTACACTGCTAAAATGTCAAGAAGAGAAACTACAGCATCATCTTACAATACAACTAACTGGATAAAAAGTCTTACACAAAAAACTCAGCACGAGGAATTCATTGCTAGCAGCAAACACTGGCTACGAGCTAGGTGAGTGAAAATAACAGCACTTACCCAGTACATTGTTCTTGATGATCAGCCATTATCGTCACTGACAATGAGGGATTTTGACACAATGAAGACAATAAGACATAGCTTATTTACAGCTGTAGAGAAGCACTTTTCCAAAATGGAACAAAATCTGCTCTCTAGTGCATCCCTACTTCTTCCAAGAGAACTAATGTTGCCAGCTAATGCACTTTGTTTAAATTAACTAGCTAACATTATAAGTAACATGCACATGCTCTTTTCATTGCTACAGTTTAAACAGGGGAAACATAAACAGTTTTTAGTGACATCCCTGATTGATTAATACTAAGTAGGTCACTTAGTTCAGTACCAGTAACAATACCAAATAATATGCACTCGTATTCATACACATACTCACTCTGAAAATAATGGCATCAATTCATCCCTAATACTAAGGTCATGACCTATTTATAGAGACCACTCAGTTGTCTCCACAAGTTAGGCCTACTGCTGAAGAACTGGACAATAAGCTGCGACTTTAATGGGGTTAACGGAGACATTTTGTTCCCCAGAAGAGATAAATACACACACTTACAACTCTACGCCCAACACCATTCAAACAGCTCTCCGGGTTCATCTGGTGGCCATCACAGAAGTTTGCAATTTCTCAGTTTGCCATCATGATACAAGTTACACAAACCTAAACAAAGACTGTGAATGGAGACATAAACATTGAAGAAACCAATTACAAACACATGCAGCGCCGCCGTGGCTTTGGCATCGCTGCCTTGTTGCATTTCTGCTTTAACTTAGCAGGCTGTAAATTCAGCCCTCACCTCGGACCGCTATCTGGATTAGTGGCTAAATTTCTAAAACATGGAGACACATTATGCTGCTCTAATTGTCATTGACACCAAACAGTTCTAGAAAAACCCACTTTCAGCCTAATTTCTTTCAAGCTCAGCCATGATCGTGGATATTATAGTCTTTAAGGATTATACATTACAGTATTATGGTAAAAATAGCAGCTAAAGTTGACCTTGTATGATAGTTCTTTTGCAGTCCTGTGTGTGATTTTTTTCTTAATGGTTATTCCTCAATACTGCTCATTATTCAATGGGCTGACAGCTGTTATGCAGCTGGTCACATACCCCCATGTATACACTCACACATACACACACATACACACAAGCAGCAGGATGGCAGACATGCAATTTACAACAGTTTAAAAAATCATTACAGGAAGTAGTGTCAGGACAGAGGGACAGCATAGACGGGCTACATCCATCACTGGATCCATCATCATGTTCTTCTTCTAAAATTGCCCCTTGATCTCCTGGCATTTTTATACTCTCTCTAACACACACCAGCTTAACATTTGCGTCTCTCTAAATATGTAAGAGACGACAGCTGGGTTATCACAAGGCTGTGTTAAGAAAGCATTTCACAAGTGCAGATCTCAGATCAGAGTATGTGCTCTTTTTTATAGCGCTTTTAACAATAGACCCTGTCACGAAGCAGCTTTATAGAAATCCGGATGTTGATTTAGATCCCGAAAGAACAAGCCAGAAGAGACAGAGGTGAGAAAAACCTCTGAGACAACATGAAATAGAAACCTTAAAAGGACCTAGACTCAAAAGTGTGTTGAAAGGATGTTTAGTGT
This sequence comes from Pangasianodon hypophthalmus, assembly GCF_027358585.1. Lineage (NCBI taxonomy): Eukaryota > Metazoa > Chordata > Actinopteri > Siluriformes > Pangasiidae > Pangasianodon > Pangasianodon hypophthalmus. The sequence continues at coordinate 4,856,649 of NC_069734.1, read as the reverse complement.
GAGCAAATCGTGTGTAGTCCTGAGATGAGCACAGGACAGTGTTTATGATTACAGCAGCAGTCCTTAGGTACAAATCAACAGCATCCAGGTGAGATCATACTCTGAAGCAAGAGTCAGACTAAATTGTTGTTGGGAAGGGAAAATATTTAAGGTGTCCATTTAGGACTAACCTCAGCAGTGGAAAGTGAGTCACAAGTGTAGAAAGCTTCAAGCAGGAGTAGAGGATCAATCAGGAAGGTATGAAGGGTGAGAGGAAACAAAGCAGAAGCAGAAGCGTTTCAAGATCTGGCACCAGCATCACATCATAAAATTTGCAATTATGATACTATAGGAAGCTAGTTTTATTAGTACTACAGTCACAGAATCAAGCAGACAATTGTAGAGATCCGACCAAGGCTATAGAACTGGACCTGGACGTCAGTTCCTGAATGATTCCTCTTGTGTTGGGAGGTACTACTCGTACCAGCATTCCAGCATTCACAATTTGGTACCAAGATGGTGTCAGTGGATTGTCAAGGTTTTAGTAACGGGGTAGAAATGTGGGGTATGGACGCAAAAACATCCATTAATTAACATCATTAATAAATTCATCTTTAGTTACTGCTTTATCGTGGTCAAGGTCAATAAAGGGTCAGGGTCGCAGTGGACCAGTAATACACCAGTCCATCATAGGGCACCATGCACACACACATTCACACACTCTTTCACGCCTAGGGGCAATTTTTAGCATAGCCGATCCACTTACCAGCATGATTTTGGGATGTGGGAGGAAACCAAATAACCAGGAGAAAACCCACATGGACACAGTGTTCCTGGGATAGGCTCACTTAAGCTGCATTTGCAGAATAGCTGATTTATTCATGGCACAGTATAAATAGCTACATAATGATGTTACTGTATTGCCTAAGAGTAATTGAACTCATACAGATTATATTTGAGGTCAGAGGTGGGGCAGTGATTGAGATGGTATGGCCTATTTGAAGTGTTGGCAGCACTTCAGTGCCAGCATGAGCCACGCATGAAATGAGGCCCTGGTTAGAGTGTGATTATGAACATTTGCTCTCTTCTGGCTTGATGATGAAGTTGGGTTTGAACTTGAATTTGAGGACATGCAACATATAATTCATACATTTTTAGAAAAAAACAAGGACAATTACATGTTCTTCACTCCTTTAAAGGATTCTACTAGGAGCATTCACTGATAGGGAAACACGCTGTTGTAGGGTTCTACATAGGAGCTTTAAGGGCTCCCCAGTGGGACTAGCCAAAGAACAAAAATAAAATCCAAATTAGAGAAAGAAAAATGGACAAAAATCCTAAATTGTCAAGCACTGGAAAATCTTTATTTAATATGACATAAAGTTACAAAATAAGTTAGACCATTAGTAACGAATAACCAAGATATAGAAGAGTCATTTACTAGCATAAAAATGATGTACAAGAATTCTTAGCAAACGATATTGCTAATAATGCTGTTGCTTAATCAATTGTCAAAGCTAGCTAATGTTACCATGTTATTGTATTGGCTATCATAGGTAATTAATCCAGCCAGTATAAATTAATTGCTAATCTTGATTTTCCATTCAGATTCGAAATTTGTGCAAAAATCTGAACCCGAAAGTCAACATTATCAAAACTCAACGTGCAGGGATAGGGGTACTGTGTATTTAAAATTATTCATGTGAAATCTACACACATGGGAATGACGTTACTGTCTATTAGTGATATGAATTCCAGCTCTTTTCAGTGAATCAGAGTAATCAGATGAGCTCAGTTGCAAAAGCCAACTCTTTTGACTCCTAATGATTCCCTGCCAGGTTTTTCCTTCTTTCAAAACAGCCCTTAGTTGTTTGTCTTTATCTACTTAAAGGGAAATTCTTTCCCTAGATGACTTGCATAATAAACTTGATAATTAACATGTGATCTTCACTGGCATCCAGGATTTAGTCATTTCAAGATTCACTATTCAGTAATACTGATTCATTAATGAAATTCCGAGTTTTTGGTTTTAGACTGAAATCTTTTTTTTTCCTAATAATCACTATTGTAACTGCTCCAGCAATGTCATCCCAGTGACATCAGCACAGCAACCGCTAACTTCTCACAGGAATAACCAAAATACAGCACCAAACAAATTGCTAATTAGCACCAGAATCACTAAAAACATCACAAATATTTCAACATATTTAATGAGTTTCAGGGTGGAGGTTTCCTTTCACTTGTTTAATATAATCTTAATCTCTGATTTAATATAATCTATACTCTCTGATTAACAAAATAACATTGTAGTTGCAATGTATTTGCTATAAAAGGCAAAGAAATATAAAACTAGCAATGATTAGATATTACTATTGCACAGTGTTTATGCTTTAATCTTTCATTAAATTAGAAGATTCCTGTCTTCAGATGTTGATCAAATTTCCCTAATGCACTTCTATCACGGTTGCGCTGTATGTAATTAACGACTTGTGAATACAGAATATTATTCAATTTTCAGAGAAAGCATATACAGGTCTTCATATATATGAGCTGACTCCCAACATTCACTTAAAAGAGCCGATTCAAAGAGTTGACTCGTTCACCAATGACACATCACAACTAAACACATCTATCTAAAGAAATGAAGGAATGAAATGATTCTCTGTTGCATTTAGATGAAAACTTTGCTGGTTACTTTTGAACTAACGCTTAATATTTAATATTTTTCTGTTATAACACTGAATAAAAAAGTAAAGCATGGTAAAAAAAAAATAATAAAGTAAAATGAATGAAGCATTAACATATTTGTATTTGGGTTTTGTTTTTTTTTTCATTTTCCTTTGTGAGAAAAGAGCATTTGGCTCAGTAAAAAGATGGAGGATTCCTCTGTGAAATTCAGTAATACTCACGTTTCCACAAATCTGTCCAAGCTCAGGCTCGTGAAATCTGGCACTCGCAGCACTTTTATACAGGTGGCCGAGTCTGAGAGTGCCGTTCGAGAGCCTGTACACGTGAGAGAAGTACAGATGTCTCCTGTCACTTAAACAGGTAACACTGGCTGTCACAGCATCTCACTTAACAACTTAACTTCATGCACTCATGATGAAACTCAAGAGTGAAACGGGGTAAAACGCATGCAAAAAAAGAATATTTTGAAAATAAATCCTCTCCATTGTTCACCCCATGGTGTCTAACTGTAACTGTGGGTCTCCCTGATTGTTTAATGTGCTCAATGTCAGTGCAATAATCATAACTGTCAGTGCGAGGTTTGCATGCAGACACCTGCAAAAACATGACGGATTAACCCATTCAAATGCTAACAGATTCATTTCATTCATTCATGCAAATCACCAACTTTGGTATTTTTTCAATCGGAGAAAGACACTTAAAGAACCATGCCATTATAACATAACGTTCCTTGTCCATCCATACACAAACACACATTCAAAACACAAAGAAAGCGATAAGAGTTGCTGTGTTTGGGCCAGTAAAACAGATCCAGATGGAGGAGGCCTTGGTTGTCTTCCCCCACTGCCTGCTTTTCGGCTCCGGGGGTTTACGGCGCGTGTATAATTTTAAACTCAATGGCTGCATGCGGAGCTACAAATTAAATAAAGCAGCAAGCTGGAGACCATTATCATCTCTCCCATTTCGCTAACATCTTTGAAGCATTTAAAATGACAAAATAAATACGAGCGCTCAAACGCATATGCCTAACCAGCATTTGTTCTGTGGCATCGGTTAGAGAAATGAAAAGAGTGCACAGTAAACACAGATTTGTTTTCGTTCCTTTTCCATTCCTCCCTTTCTGCTCGTCTATTTTTTTTTTTTTTTGGGAGCTGTAATGAATGAACATTTGATGGGTTGAGGGTTTAATTAATGCTCATTTTACTCATTTTATTTTCAGCACAAGATTCATAAGGAGGGAAGAAGAAAAAGGAAAGAAATCATTAGCAGGTCAGCTAGAGGCTAGGGTATAACCGAACAAGAAAATAAGCCCCGCTTGCCACTAGCTATTGACGATCATTGAGAAGAGACAATAGGTGATGTTAAATATCAAAATAGAAGCAGGTACGCTGAAAATAAATCATAAAATAAAACAAAACCAGGCCTTGTGGGTTTAGTGACAGAGTATACTGTCTTTTGAAGTAGCTGAAGCCACAGGAATCTAGCCTGCACTTTCATCTACACATTATTTTGTCTGCGTGGAAAAACTTTCCTTCATATGTACATTTATGTATATGGTTCAATACAGGATGTGGTTGTCCTTTCTGAATTCCTATATCAGCCAGTTGCAATAACAATCTACTACAGTTATTACTGTGCAATAATTCTTTATTATTCATCTATTACATTTGATTACAGTCACACCTAACTCTCAAGTTCCAAACCATTTCATCCCAAAGAAAGCTATTCTTCTGTAATAACTAAGTCACTTTCCAGAATAGAACAGCTTATGTATTTTTAATGGGCACTCTCTCCCTCCTTTCACATTTCACTTAACATTTAAACGTTCACTTAACGGTTAAACCCTGAGAGGCTGAGCCTATCTCTGATTTTTTTTTTTTTAATTTTCTGTGTGTCTCACTTTGTAACTCAAAAAGGCAGCTACAAAAACAATTTTTTATGATATTCTTGCTCAGAAACAGCCATTAACAAAGAAAAAAAAGTACTTTCGGTCAATTATGAGATCATGCACAAGGAGTGCATTTGGAGATAATAAATATTTAAACCTGGATTACTTGCTGATTTTGTTGCACAATGAAGCTATGACAGAAAATTTCATCTGAGTTTAATAACGTGTTTAATGTCTGAGAGTCAGAGCATTCCGAGAGGACATGGCGAAAAAATGCCTGCAAATTTTGTTTGTCTTCTATTGGGCTAAATGGTTGCTTCTTCTGTAGCTCAACCACCAGGTCAGACCAAAACTGGTGGTTGAGCTACAGAAGAAGAACTGGCTTCATCTCTTATACTGTCATTCCGAATTATTAAATTAAAGGAAACAAAATGGTGGGTCTGTTATGCTGTGACATGGTTTCACTGGCATGGTTTCTGTTCCACTTTGAGTAAAGCATCACTGCAAATCATTAAAGCTTTTCAGATTGATCATGTTTATCCTCTGATGAAACATTTCTACCTTGTGGGTGTGGTCTCTTCCAAGATGACTCCGCCCCCATCCACAGGGTACAAGTGCTCATAGAATGGTTTGATGAGGATGAAAATGATATAAATCATTTGATATGGTATTCACATTCAGATCTCAACCGAATTGAACACAACATCTATGGGAGATTTTGTTAAGACTTTGTGCTCGAATATCTTTTGGAAGAACAGTGTTCACTGCTCCAGTACAGTTCCAGAGCGGCTTGTGGTCACCCAACACCTTACTAACACACTTTACGGTGTTTTTTCTTTAAATTCATCATCTGTCTGCATGTCTTTCCTGCATATAAGCAACTTTGTTGCTTTGCTTCTGTTATTCAGCACACTGGGTTAAAAAAATACAGACTATGTGGTTACACCTTCAAGAAAGCTTCCTGTGTGTGTCTGTGTGTGTGTGTGTGTTAGCCTAAGGTGTGAAAAGGGAAGAACAGAATGCTCCAACACTAATACCCCAAAGTCGAGTGTATGGCAGTGTGATTTATGGAGGCCGTTATTAACCGAGCAGTACGACAATGAGTAAAAATAACACACATAATTAAATGTGTCTACACAGAGCTCAGTCTCTTCCAGAAGAGATAAAAAGAAGCAAAAAAAGAAAAGGAAAAACACCACACTTCTGTCTCTCGGGTATTTTAGAAAAGATTTTTTGCAGTCTTTTTTAGTTAGTAATAAAAAAAACGAATGGAAGTTTGGAAAACTCATGACTCTTTTTTCAATTTTCAAGAAAATGAAATGTCCTTGGACAAAAAAGTGGACACTTTATGAACCCTACTGCAGACTGATTCTTTAAAAGGTACATTAACCAACCATTAAATCTGCATCAGATGTATGGTTCCTTAGAGATTATATTTCTAATAATGTTGCACTAAGAACTCTTTCATGTAAGTTCCTCTACAGGGATCAGATTGTTATTCTTCACATTATACATCTGTACCAGTCCTTTGCACTTCAGTAATAAGAGATCATTAGGGGTTTAACAGTTGATTGACAGCTCTGACACTATTTAAGTGATGTAGAAAGGAGAGAAAGTCAGAGAAAATAAGGCATTTATTCATGGACATTAAAGAGAAAGGAAAACTCTGCATATTTTGTCACTACTGCTTATTAAAAAGTAAAGAATTATACATAATAGTGCTGATGGACTTTATCAGGCTTTGTAAGTTCATTTAAAGCATGGAGGATAAATTTGAAGAGAAATTTCTCACAGCAACATGGTTTCAGTTGAAAGTTACAAAGGTTAAGGTTAGGGTAAGGGATAAGGACAGGGTTAACATTCAAACTCATTCTACTTTAACTCTACTTTAGCCAATCATGGGACAGCAGCACAATACATGAAATCATGCAGATGCAGATCAAGAGCTTCATGTTCATCAAAATGCAGGACAAAAAAACGTGATCTGCATGACTTTGACTGTGGCATGGTTGCTGGTGCCAGGGCTGGTTTGGCATATTTCAGAAACTGCTGATCTCCTGGGATTTCCACACACAACAGTCACATTCATCAGAATGGAGTGAAAAACAAAAAACAACCAATGAGCAGCAGAAATGCCTTGTTGATGACAGAGGTCACAGGAGAATGGCTAGGAAGGTTACAGTAACTCAAGCAACCACTCTTTACAACCATGGGGAGCAGAAAAGCATCTCTAAATGTGCAGAAGACTCTAATAGGTTCCATGCCTTTCAATCCAGAACAAAAATCTGACACTGCAGTGGACACAGGGTTCACTGAAGATTTGAAGATTGAAAAAAGACCATACCACAAAATGTGTGACGATCTCAAAGGAAGTCCATTCCATCCATGATCCATTCAAGCGCACTATAGTATATAAGCATATTAATAAGCATATTTTTCATGTAAATAGATATATTTAATTTGTATTTATAATATATCCTGTATTAGAGCTTAGTGTAGAATTTTAGCCTAAATTGTTCCAAATGCATTCTTCGTTAATTAACAGTTATGAGTTGACAAGATATTAATACATAAATATTACCATTATTAATGCTTAGGTTGTTAATGTATACGCTTCATTATTTCCTCATGCACTAATGATCAGTGCATGTATTATGCATGTATTCATCATTATGAAAGCATTAGTACATACATTAATATATGCTTTTCATTTGTTTTTATTTGTGGACCTTACAGTAGTGTTACCCACCATTTTAATATTTAGTACATAATATTTTGGTATAATACTGGGAGAAAGAAATGACAAGTGTATGTATCTGTGTGTATGCATGTGTATGAGCAAGGCTCAGTGTGGGGCTTGATGCAAGAACATTCCATCAAGATTGGCGATAACTGAAACTAAAGGGTTAAAAAATGAAATCAAAGAGTGATAACTAGCTCACTGTAAGATGTCTGAGGTTATAATCTTGATACTAATATTTATTTGTATTTTGTTGCATTCATTAAACTATTAAATGTCTGGCTAGATGAGCTAGCTAACTGGTTTAAATAAATTTTTCCTGTTTTCTTCCTGTCCTGTCCTTTTGACCATTGATTAATTGATTGTTCTCACCATTCCCTTATTTTTCTTTTTATTATTTTATTTTTGTACTCAATTGGACAATGTGTTTTTTTTTCCTCGCCCTTTGGGTCATGAAGGTCTTCCGGACATCATCTGTCCATTTCTGCCTGAACGCTGAGCCAGTGACAGACTGAGGACACGTGTGTGGAATGTGAAATGTCAGAGAGGGCAAGACGGGGAAAACCTGTCTTAATGTTGTGTGACTGATGCAACCTCCCTCATCTCACTCAAATTTTAATGGAGCTTGTAACAGGCCTAAATATATACACTTCAGTAGCGCACTTACACACACTTTCCCCAGCCAGACGTGGTCTGCAGGGAATCTGTGTGTGTATATGTATATGTGTGTGTGTGTGTAGAGGCACCTCTCAGGGTGGAAACATTGTTCACTTTAATCATAGAACGTTTGAGCTAAATCGTCAGTTGAAGCTGAGAGAGGGATTGGGATGGTGTTGGAAAAGGGGGGGGGGGGGGGGGGGGGGGGGTGTAAACTAAGGATAAAAAAGTAGTGAAGTAATGAAGAGAACTAAAGTTTCAGCCTGAGAGAAAACCTCTAGCGGCAGTGCAAACACTTACCTTTGGCATGGAGAAGAATTCATCCAGCTTAAAAATGATTCCCTGCCCACATGAGGCATTACACCGCTGTCAGAGTCAGTCAGAGAAAGAGGAGAGAGGGATTACAGTGCACTGAGGAGCACTGAGGGGAGAGGAAGCACAACGAGTTGTTGCTTAGACAAGAGTTGGAACGAGGCACGATAAAGTGATCTGGAAATGGCCACGTCTGGTGCCAGTGCATTAAGGAACTGTCAGAGTGCTTTAGAGTTTTGAGACGTGCAGCTACTGTGGATAATATATACACGAGAACATTATACACTCGCAAATGCATGCACATATGTCTCTCTCACACAGTAAAGTACACACACTAACTCTCCTTTACCTCATGTGTCACATGTGCCACACCCATGTTTGTGCAAACTCAATCAAATGATTTTTGAGTAGCAATAAATCAGCCTGTATTTTGCTTGGCTGGGAATCAGGCTCTCTCTCCTCACTCTCCCTTCCCTACTCTTCACACATGTGTATACACACACACACACACACACACAAACAGAGAGAGAGAGAGAGAGAGAGAGAGAGAGAGAGAGAAAGAGCTCCTGGATCTGCTTTTCCTCAGTGCAGCTGCATTATTAGTGTTATTAGAGTTTATTTATCAAGCATCGCCTGGTTATAACTGGCAAAAAAAGCACAATTATACACTCGTCACTAGAGAAAAAGTAAAGAAAAAAAACAATGAGCAAACTGATCTGGAAACAGCAGGACTCTGGTTTTGGCTAACAGCAGCATTGTTACACCCTAGCCTTGAGCTGGATGGGGGGGGAAACATGAGGTAAACTGATCTGGAAACAGCAGGGATCTGGCTTTGACCAGTGCCAGTTGAGAGGTGAAAACACTGGTCATGAGAAGAAAACAAAATGAAAAGGCAACTAAGCCCAAGGATACAATGTACGGAAAGATTAAGCATGGAAAGAAAAGCTGTTTTGTGCATCATTCTCTGGTTACAAACCGAGCGAGAAAGAGATCCCGGTGAAGATCATGTGAAACAGATCCTGTGTGTTTAAGCAAAAGAAGTTCGAACACGCCAACCAGGTTTTCCATTTTATTTTATGTGTACAATGGTCTTTATTTAATTTATACAGACTTCCTGGTAGTGTATAACAACCTGTGGTAGTAACAATTTATTAGATTTATTACATTGCAATAATACTTTATTATTCAGTTACTACACTTGTGCTCACAGTCATGCTTAATTCTCAAGTTTCAGCCAGCATGACCTGTACGAGAACCACTTCATGCTAAAAAGTGATAAAACTAAACTAAGCACTAAGCACTCCTATAGTCATGTCAAAAAAAAAAAAAAAAAAAAATCACCAGCTTACATCTGGTTCTGTCTGACTTGACTAGGCTTCTTAATAGTGGAGAGCAACACACTAAGCACAAAAAAACAACATGAAGTCCAGAAGTATTGCTTACAGAGGGAGCCCTGTTAGAGCAGCTACAACAACACGCCGGATTGAGGCTTTTACTGGCCCTCTACGGCCCATGAAACATATATTCCAGTGACAGCTAGACAGAGGAGGAGTGAGGGGCCATCGGGAGGAGGAGACAAGGTGAGGCTGATGTGTGGTGCACCAACTGTGTCACCTGACTTAACACAAGGATCAGTGTATTAAATATAAAGGAAAATACTGTATTTATGTGTGTTTATAAGTATATAGAGTTTTCAGGTATTTTACTGTAAATACTGCCCTATTCTATTTGCCCAGTCGTTTACAGTACAATCCTGTAACATAAAAATCTCTACAGTGACGCCATAGTGAGCACAGACTCACCTAAACTAGGCAGCCGTCCTGTGCCCACTGTAGCCTCAGATTCCTGTACCAGATGTGATCTTCTGCTGTTGTAGTGCATCCACCTCAAGCGCATGCTTTTCTGCTCATCACGGTTGTAAAGAGTGATTATTTGAGTTACTTTAGCCTTCCTGACAGTTCCAACAAGTCTGGCTATTCTCCTCTGACTTCTCTCATCAACAAGGCATTTCCGCTCACAGATCCACTGCTCACTGAAAGTTCTTCTGAACCATTCTGTAAGTGTAAACTCTATAGACTGTTGTGTGTGAAACTCCCAGGAGAATCCTAGCGGTTTCTGAAATACTCAAACCAGGCTGTCTCACACCAACAACCATGCCACGGTCAAAGTTCTGACATTTGATGTGAACATGAACTGGACCTGTGTCTGCATGACGTTATGCATTGCTCTGCTGCTACATGATTGGCTGATTGGATACTTGCATGAATGAGCATGTGTATATGGTGCGTCTAGATTGAAAGTAAATTATTAATTTAAATATTTTTAACCAAATCATTATACTGTCTTTAATGTCATTAAACCTTGTAAAAAACATTGTTGACTGAGATAGGTTAAATGCATGTTTTCTTTGATACAGTATTGAAAAGCGTAAAAAAAGTGTATATGTCCATGCTAACATATACAGCCATACACACACACACACTCACACACACACACACACCAATGAGCAATGAATCAGTGGTGCTCCACAAAGGCCGCTTTAAGTGCTCACAGTGGCCCATAACTGTTCACAAGGAAAGAAAAACACCACGTCCCGTCCAGCCGCTGCTCCCCCTAGAGGGCGAGTAATGAGTAAGCGAAACGAAGCGTGTCCTTCATTAATGAGAAGATCACATTTTACCGGCAGAGGGACACTTTTAAAAGTGCAGAGAGGAGGGGGGTCTGTGTGAAACCTCAGGCAGAAAGCCTCTCTGTTTGGCTTCCAGAGTCATTAGCCAGGCTATCACCTGACACACGCAGGTAAAACAGCTCTAGACGTCGATTTCATCACGGCCGCTGGAAAAACACGCCGCAGAAACTGGAAACCGCATTTCCAAAACGTACCGCTTTCGCTGCCTGTTGTTTTTGGACAAGGACCTACTCTGGAGTTCCTATGCTGGAGTTAGCGGCCCGTGCCAGAGCTTTTAAGGAGCAGTAACTGATATGTGGCCTGGCCAGCCGTGGCTCGAAAAACCGGAGTTATTAAAATTTCAGTGAATCCCACAGGAATGTTTTACATGTTTACTAGGTGTACGTCAAAGTGAGAGACAACACTGCTGAATTATGGGCCGTAATGGATGCAAGGGAATTGGACGCAAGCGGTGTGGGAGAGGGTGGTTCTGAATGAATAAGCAAAAGCACGGCTGGAGAGTTGACTACAGCCTGTAAATATATCGAACCCCCTCTCAATTCCGTCCAGACACACAGAAACAGCATTAAAAATAACAGCGAACCCCGGAGCAGTACAGTATTAAACACAGGCGCTAGTTTTTCCAAAGCTGTTAAGCAGCATTATAAATATAGGAATTCTTGATGGGATAGCAGGCAGTAGGCAGACATAAATAATCCAAGTACAGAGTCCGAGGTCTGGATGAGTTTAATAAAGGCTCAGCGTCTTTGTCATATGTGGCTTCCTGCCTTAAACGAGTCTATCATGAGGTTCATGCAAAATCGTCGGATAAACAAGCGTCGCTAATCTCTTCGGTCGGGACGTTTGGATAGCAGGCGACAGGATATAGTTGGCGGCAGCTGTTCGTTAAAAGAATGCACAAATCGGATCTAAGTATGGCAACGGCAACAACTGTTAGCTGTTGACAAGCGCTTTGTAACGAGCGTTTGTGGTCCTTGGGAGGAATCGCAAGTCTGGATGCATTAATGGGAGAAAAAGCGTTCCAATTAGGGATGCCGACCACATTGGCCTCAGCCATTTCAAAAGCGCTTAAAATGTGTAATAAATGATCAAATGAGACAACTCCTTTTAAGCTCACAGTAGGGTTTTCATTCCTCAGTGGCAGATTGGTTCTAATAACAGAGCAGAGCTTTGATTCGACGCTCTGTTGCCCCATACACTCCTCACACACAAAACATTTCGCTGCTCTCCACGGATAATCAGCGGTGACTGGCATACCGCAGGCATCCGTATCCCTTTTTCTGTCTCGCTCTTTCCTCTCTCTGGGTCACACGATGTAGAAAGCTACTGAAAGAGATCTGCTTTTGGACAGTTCCTGCTCAAAGAGGTTCAATCAGGTCCATATCAAGTACAGATGTCTATCGAATATTGATTTGAGTTTTAAAACTTCAAAGGATTTTTTTTTTAAATTCACGTCCTTCCAGAAGCCACTTCCTTCATAATATTCTCAGTTCTGTCATGACGCTTTTCCACATTTGATTTCCAAGTTCAAAGATCATAAATAATCATAAAGGGATTTAATCAAAGATGCAAAAACGGTTACAGATCAGTCCAGACATAAGGCTGTGTACCCGAGTTCAAGCCAACGATGGCAGTCAAACTGGGGACAACATGTGTTTCTGCTTTTGGAGCTCTGGCCCGAGAAATGGGGACCGTCCCAGACGACTGCTGTGTATCACTTTACACGGATCGCCAGAGACATCTGTTTGTAAAGTGAAATAAATCCACAGTTTTATGTGTTTGTTGGGATTAAATTAGATCGTGATTAATAGGAGCTTTAGGACTACACAGCCCAGTGGTTGTGGTGTTATGGCTATGGCCTGGTCAGGTCACTATGGAAAAGGAGGTAGTGAGCTCAGGATTACCTTTACACACACATAAACACACTTTCATTAAGAACATGATCTTACATTTGCAAATTCATAACAACTGTCCTTGTAGAAAATGTTCTGACCACTCCTACCTTTTTCTTATGAACAAAATCTGACCACATCACTTATGAGATCAGGCTGTTATGCAACAAAATATGTGTCTTTGTAAAAAGTTGCATTTTTTGTTTTCTTATTAAGTTTAAGAGAGAGTCTTATTAAGTTGAAGAGAGAGTCTTATTAAGTTGAAGAGAGAGTCTTATTAAGTTCAAGAGAGAGAACAAAAGAGAGGCAGGTAAGAATATGTCTGTTTAGAGCTGTTAATTTGTTTCATGGAAGTTCCACAACATTAACATGTAACTATAAATGGATAAAAAGTGCCTCGTTCTTTAATAGATAAAAAAATTTAAAAAGTAGCCTGTCAAATCTGAAGTCATGCAAAATTCATAAGGTGTCAATCAAGAAGGTGAGATTTTGTTCACTTTCATATGTATGAATGTGTACAAAACTCTACAATCTCCAACCCCTTTCCTTAACATTCGTAACTTCTAGTGAATGAGCATGAAACCAGGTTAAACTTGTCCTTGAATTCTTTTATACAGAGTCATCGATGGAGCCAATTTTGAGAATTCAAATAAGCTTATGATATTCTACTAACCAGGAATTCTTCTGTTAGTGTTAGTGATCATGAAGAACCCCTCCTTCCCACTCCATAAAACACTATATGGACAGAGGAGTACACCGGGTGTCAGATTGCTCTTGCCCCGCTGCAGGAAGGAACGCTTTCACAGGTCATTTCTCCCAGCAGACTGTACAACTCTGCACTGTACTCCATCTTTTTATCCATGCATCATTGTACATCTATGCATTATCTGCACTGGACATATTACAGCAACTGTAACTACCTCATTGGTGGATAATACCTCATCTGTGGATAACTATCTCACCTCTGGGGAATACTGTATACATAACTATTATACTGTATAGAACTGCAACACAATATACTGTACTTCTGGCAGCTTAGCATAGCTATAGATGTATATGATACATACTATATATGTTTACTATTTATAGCTATGCTAAGCATACATTTTTTTATATTTTTACCTTTAAACTTTATTTTATTTTCAGTATTTTCAATATTTATTTTACTTCATCTTATTTTATCGGTATTTTATTCTTACTTTATTTCTTATGTGTATTTGTGTTTGTCTTTTATGTATGCTGCTAGAACAGTCTAATTTCCCCTTGGGATCAATAAAGTGTCATCTTATCTTATCTTATCTTATCTTATCTTATCTTATCTTATCTTATCTTATCTTATCTTATCTTACTAGGAAAAATTTCTGGGAAAAACAAACATTTTTTGGTATGCGAACTGAAAAAAGTCAGCGTGGCCTTTCAGTAAGAACAAGACTGAAACCTAGAGGGAATCTTTGTGCTTTTTTTTTAACATTTCCAAGTCTCCTACATGGAGAAGAGGACTGTAGGTGTGAAAAACAAGAAAAAAAAAATGAAGTCAAGAACATTTTGTATATAAAACGTACAGATTTTAAATCCAAAATCCTAAAGGCAGGAGAATGAGAGTAGGAGACAGAGAGAAAGAGAGAAAGTGAGAAAGTGAGAAAGTGAGAAAGTAAAAGCATAGTTATGCAGCCCTCCCTACATTCCTGCTCTGTTATTCTGTTTTCCCCATCACAGACACTAATGCACTTAGTCCTGAGTCCAACACCGAGTCCAACAGGCCAGCATGTGAAGCACAAGTCCAAACTCCTCCAGCTGTCTCCGCAGTCTCCTGTTTACCAGTGATCTCTCGTGTCATGCCACGACAGCCTGTGTTTGTCATCGGAAAGCTACACCTCTCATCCGAGACCTCTGCAGACCCGAAGCCAGGGCCAAACAGCTTTACCCCGACAGCAAGAGGGCTGGTTGGGATCATGGAGCTGGCTGTTGTCTGATGCCAGTGGATGACATTTATCATTCCCCAGCACTGGGCATGTTAAGAGGTTTCAGGCCATGGCTGAAGAATGAGACGTAGCATTGTACAGAAATCATGAGTGCGGTGCATTGTGTATTTTTGAATGTGAAACAAGCTCATTTTAGTACCATCATATAGTCATGATCTGATTTGAATTAATATTTGGGCCAATGTGATTCAAGTAGAGGAAATTTATCAGGAACTAACACTAAGGAGACATGGAAGCTTGGCAAAATATAAGCTAACCTCATCCATGTTGAGACTCTGTGTTGAGTTTTATTCTAACAAAACTGCTCATGCTTCCTGTCAAGAACAGGTTTGAAATTTATGTAAAGATATGCAGAAATGGCGAGCTCCTTTACTCGCTTTGACATTTCACTATTGGTGCACTTCCAAGGAGATCCAGTCTGGAGGCTGCCAAGAAGTTTGGAACCAGGCAATGCTAAGAATTTGACATAAGACACACTTAATAAATGTATTATTTTAAACAAGATTTGAAAACCACATGGGAAATTTGTATAAATTTGAAAATGAAAAAAAAAAAGGTTTGGATTTCGTTTTAATTTCACACAATTGAAGTTTTGAGAAAAACTACAAACTCTAAATTTAACTTTCCAATTTTTTTTTTTTACATGTGATGTGTAAGTTATGCAAGTTGTTACAAGTTTGCAAGTTTGAAAAAATTTGCGAATTCAAATGACCGAGAATGTTGTGATTAGATTTTGATCAACAAATTCTATAAAAAAATGGTATGAATGCTAGCCTTAGCCTTTGAAATTGTGTGAGACCATGTTGATTATTTCCTCTTTATATAACAGCGCTGCTGAATTCTCGATTCTGATTGGACAGTACGTAATTTCTTTAGTAAGAATTAACAGAGATTTGCACAGGGGCTGTTCCACATAAACATTAAAAAAATAATAATAATAAAAAAAAAGCCTGGTGTTGTTGATATGGTTGAATTTTTCTGTGAGAAAACATTTATTTAGCATATATGGAAGGAGTCTCTAGTGTCAGCTCTTTGCAGCTGTCAGAGTTAAAGACGTAACTTTAAGTTTTGGCTTTTGGATTCTCGGTAGCATGACAAACTGTTTTTTTTTTTTTTTTGGTCTTCGTAACTTCAAGAGAGGGAATAAAAGAGAGGCTGGTAAGAGTGTGACTGTTTATAGCTGCTATAATGCAAGTTATAACATGAACTAACATGTTCTACAGACATTCCACAGCAAACTGCTGTGGTATAAGAGTAATAAATCACTTCAGGATGTGCTGATATTGGAAAATAATCAACGTTGGGGTGGGAATAGTAACTCTTTTTTGAATTGAGCTGCATCACACCACACTGTCACTGATTATTTTCCTATAACAGTACACCCCAATATGATTTATTCATTCACTGAGCATGGAAAAGAGGTCAAAATTCTATTTTTAGTCAAGAAAATGCGAGGCAGTGGATGTCAGTCTTCACTGTGAGATTTATTTGCAACTAACACTGCAGTCATATAGAGTACATTTACTCCCTTACTTGCTGCGATCTGGGACAGTAATAAATTGTGGAAAAGTACATACACATTATATGAATGGAGTGTAAAAAAATGATCCATTTTCTCAAGTACTTCTGAAGGACAGAGCAAAACGCTAAAAGCAGAATACTTGATTCAGCAGGTATTGTGTGTGTCAAAATCAGTTTATCACCACAGCATTATCGTTTAAGAAAATGCCTTCAAACTAGCCAGTCAATTAAAAGCTGGCTGACAGAATGCAGGATTAATATAAGGAGTTGGAGTTCTGGCCTGATAAGCCCGTTCAGGATCCTCTCTCATCTGATAACATGATTATCCTCAATTAGATTTGATTTACCCTTTAACAAACAGCTTGCACAGATTACGTTTGCCTTTTAAAGTTGAAATGCCAAAACGCTTCGATTTCTGCATTAAAATAAGGCTCACGTTTCTTATGCAAAGTCAAAACATGCTCACCTGCTCACCAGTGTTTAGACACCTGATAAGAATGTGATAAGATCATGACTTTTCAAGCAAATAGATCAAGAGTGTTAGATTATGTATGCCAAATATAATCTCTATGATATCTAAAGCCTTAATAATAGTGCAGCAAGTTTAACAAATAAACTGCTGAGCAGTGATGAGAAACAGCACACAGACGCACACCGCTACACAAATGCTGTACTCAAGATTTCAGTGTGTTGGCTTGTTAATTATGCTTAATCATCTGTGAAGTGCATTATTCATAATTTGGCTGCTGAAGTAGAGACTCCAAGCATGTAAGAGCTCATGCTGGATTAAAATCAGATGCCTTTCAGAAATACACAACACGGTTAAAACATTGTTGCATTACTAAATGACTAACTAGATACAAATTTAACTTATTAGCATTCCACATTTAAAGAATGTTAGCTTTAAATTTTAATTACCGTTTTTGTTTCCTAAATCTGTTCATGTCCTAACACGTTTCAACACAATGCCTGATTATCCTGATAACTTCAAAGTTTATACAAATTGCACATCTGCCCCAGAAAGAAGTCTGAAGGAATTCTGACCGATCCCATCTGCTTCGGAAGATAATCTGACCAATTCCACATGCTTCTGAAAGAATTCTAACCAATCCTGTCTGCTGCTGAATGAATTCTGACCAATCCTGCCTGCTCCTACAGATGTTCTGGTCGATCCTGCCTGCTCCTAAAGGAATTCTGGCCAATTCTGCTGCTCTTGAAGGAATTCTGACCAATCCCGCTGTTCTTGAAGGAATTCTGACCAATCCTGCTGCCCCTGAAGGAAATCTGACCAGTCCCATACGCTTTCGAAGGAATTCTAACCAATGCTACCTGCTTCTAAAGTTTTTTGACCACTCCTGCCTGCCCCTGAAGGAATTCTGACCGATCTTGCCTGCTCCTGAAGCAATTCTGTCCAATCCTACCTGCTCCTAAAGGAATTCTGACCAATCCCGCCTAATCCCATAGTTTTTAACTTTACCACCAAGATATTTTATGATTAATGTAGTTGGTTCTGTTTCCCAAGATATAAACAAATATCTAATTTAGCCTAGTGTGTGTAGCACTTGAATACAAGAAGTTGTGCCAGTGTTGGCTCCAAAAGAGTCAGCGCTTGTTTAGGGAACCAGCAAACACTTTTAAGAACTGGCCTGCATTTGAAAGCCAAACCATTATCTTAATGCATGGCATTTAAAAAAAAAAAATGGAGGATTTTACAAGTTGCACTTCTGCCTCTGGGAACAAAGCTAGTGAAAGCACAAAGCCCTTGTTGTAGACATTGACTATGATTTTTAAAGGGAAAACTGTGTTTGGTAGAACAAATATCTCACATATGCAAACAACAAAAGATTTTTATTTATTTATTTATGGTTAATCCTCTGTGAATTAACTTTGAATGATGGGGAGAGGGACACACTGTACGTCTGAGGTTAATTTGGGGTTAATCCTGGCAGTAAGAGTAGCAGGTGTGGGCTGTGTTCAGATGTTGGAGAATACAGACTCCCATGGGAGTTATGCACACCACAGAAGAAGGGAAATGAGAGGACAGATAAAGGGATGGTGTGAGCTTAAAGAAGGGAGGAACAGCCAGAAGTGTGGAGGTTACTAACAGCTTTGTAGTGTAGCAGTGCTTCTGAATCCTTATCTTCAGGTGTCAGAGATATTCATACATACATACATAAATACATACATATATATGTATATGTGTATGTGTATATATATATATATATATATATATATATATATATATATATATATATACATATATGTATATATACGTATATATATGAAAAGGGTAGAGGGAAAGAAAGAGTTTGATCTGACTTACTCTAAAAATATGGTGTGGTCAGTATGACCTCAGAGGCTGGTGGAGATCTTAGACACACAAGGACAGAAGTTCATTATCTATTCACTGAAAAATTCATACATACACAGGCCATGTTTCTCTCAGCCAATGTGTCGTAGGCTCCTGTAGGACGGCTGACTTTCTTTTCACCCAACGCATCACATCACAGCGACGGCAAACGGCAATTAAAACTGATCCGCTCCTCTCTGGTACTGATGATGAGAGAGAGCAATGGAGCGCGGGAAATAAAAGAAAAAGCGCCTGCTCAATCCCCGGCACCCCACCCTAGCCTTTCAGGACGGGTACCGATATGGTGTTCATTGATCTTTATTACAATAGCAGCCTGCTGTAAAATGTTTGATGGGTTTGTACTGATCTAACTCTCCCTCATTCATAATTAGCATTACACATGTAGAACCAAGGGCAACTTCAGAGGAGGTGCAGATGGGGGAACGGGAAAGAGAGAGGGAGAGACAGAGATGAGGAATTCTCCCAGGGTTCCTCTGTCTCTCTCCACCCTCAGGCTATCCGCGCTGCCTCGTACTGCATACCTGAAGCAACTTAGTTTTACAAAGATCAAATTAAGAAGCCGAGTCTCAATAAGACATGACTCTCGCTTCACTCGTCTTCCCCTTGTGGTGCAAAAAAAAAAAAAAGTCAAAAACCAACTGCCTTTGTAATTCATTTCTCACCAGACACAGATCTGAGTGAGGATAGAAAGTTAATGCGGCTGGTTTTGTACTTTTTGAATAGTATATATAATATCAGGCTTAATGTGGATGTGCAGTGACAGCGAGTCAGCAAGCTTTGGCGAAATCTGGAGTGCGGTTTAGAGAGAGGGTCTCCAGGGCTTCGTGTGAAGTGAGACAGAACCGACTAACGCGATAAAACGCTCGAAACTCGGCAGCATAGCAACAGGAGAGCCAGTTAGAGTCTATTGGCTCAGGGAGTAATTTATCAGATTCGCCTGAAATCTCATCGAGCGTTCACTTCTTTTTTTTATTCTCCCCTTCCTTTTATTCCCGTTTCATGCCACGATTTATTGAATTGCTCGAGGTGAAATTCAAAATAAAGAAATGAAATTTATACACCTTTAGTGCTTTGTCTATGGGTGAGAAAAATGAGGTTAGTCACGCTGACATGAACACGCAGAGAGCTGGGATTCTGAATCGTAGTTTTAGAACACCGGTGAAACAAAATGACTGTGTGTATGCAGATGAGTGTGTTTCCTGGATTTGCACACCACACACAACATGGCATCCTCCACCATGCTACAACATTCATATTAATGCTGTCTCTGAACTAACCAGGCCTCAGCTGGACCAACACTGACAATATACAAGTGTCAGAGTCTGTTTCACTGTATTCCGGGCCTGCTAAGAATCTGCCAGAAACAGCTGGCTAAAGAAAGAGAGAGCGAGAGAGAGAGAGAGAGAGAGAGAGAGAGGGAGAGAGAGATTGATTATTTTCCTATAACAGTATGTCCTGAAGTGTTTATTCCTCTTTTACCACAGCAATTTGAAACAATTACATTTTTTCATTAACAAATCATGTCATACTATTTATCCATTTATAGTTACATTTAATGTTGTGGAACATCTGTGAAACAAGTTAGTTCCTGTTGTCACTTATAGGTTATAACATCTATAAACAGTTGTTCCCTCACCATATGAGGATCATTTAATTTCTTACAAATGAAGACAGATACAAATGCTCGTCCTTCTACTTTGTTCTTTTACAATTAAAAATGTTAGTGTTGTCAATTCTCTGTAGTACAGGAGGAATAAAACACTTCAGGACATATTGTTATAGGAAAACAATCAACCTCAGGGTGGTAACAGTAGCTCCACTATGCATCGGGCCACATCGCACCACCCAATCCTTGATTATTTTCCTATAAGAGCATGCACCATTGTGTTTTATCTCTTACTTATGCTACATATAAGCATAGCTACGAAAACCTGGAGGAAATGGGAGGAGGAGAAGAAAAGAAGATGAGAGATGTATTCAGGACAGGAATTTTCATTCCCAGAAGCAGACACCCTCTTCCCCCACTCCAGCATACATTTTCATCCCTCCATCACTCTTCCTCCCTCTCCAATCACATTTAAACCATTCCGGCGCTTTCTCCGTTCTCCATCTTTATGTCTCTACGCAACTCTAAATATAGACAGCATTATATAGGCAATATAGGCAAGTCTATTTCTCTCATTCATCTCACGTTTCCTTTGCTGTTTACACCTTTAGTCTCATGTTTTCCACTTACCTTCCCTCTAGTATCAGTCCCTGATAGAGAGAGACGGGTAAAAAGTCAGGATGTGAAAAGTATGACATAGTGTTAGATTAATCTGGGCTCATGAAAAATGTCTACAAATGAGCACAATTTGTTTGGAAAACTTTCACAATATCTTGTTCTTTCGACAACAATCTTCACCAATTCCTGGTTGTTATTAAAAATGGAGGGATGTTAGAGAAAAAAGGCTTAAACCTGTAACATTAGCTCTCAAAGCAAACCAGAGCCTCCTTCTCTCTGAAAGCCGAGTATATTCATCAAAATCAATATAGAAACAATATTACTTGGCCAGACCGATCCATAAAAGGCATCTCTCAAACTCTAATTTTCTGCTCTTTTGGAGTGACAAGAAGACACAGACAGAGACGGAAAGACTAGGAGAGCAAGAGAGACAGAGAAGGAGAGAGAGAGAAAGAGGGGCCTAGCAAGCACATGTACTTTTTGTGTCTCTGAGTATTGTATACCCGATATAGCAGCACTGTTCTTTCCCCGTTTAGCATGGGTGTAGCTGTAAGAGGATTCTGTCAGTACCAAGATCCAAAGTGACAGCTCGCAGAAATGCTTTCCTCCCCTCTCCTACTTAAGAATCCTTTTCTCCATCATCCCTTGCTCCTTCTGTCTGGAAAGAGACAGGTGCCCAGGAAATAACCACACAACCACACATGCGCTGCCTCCCAATTCGCCCACTTATGCTATGCACTAAAAGTACGTACTCTTTTTTTTTTGTGAGGAAAAAATACATACGTTTGAGTGTGTAGCAAATGAGTATGCAAGTACTGGGACGTACTTACATGTTGTGTAACGGAAGAGCGTAATGTTGCTGCACACTGTCATCGTAAACAAACTCCTCATTGAATTTCAGCTTTTCTCCATTCATGATTCCTTACATAATTTATACTATATAATTTAATTTACCATTCCCTTGATTTATTTTTCCACATTTCATGTATACCTCTCGAAAATGTGTCCTTGAATTGAGCAAACAAAGCAAACCATCATAAAACCCCTCCAAAAACTCTTCCAGCTAATATTGTGGGCAATATTAGCTGAAAAAGTGTCCATGGATCAACACTTCAAAAATCTACTGGAAATTGTAGACCATCTGGGTAACTTTGGGATACTCATTTCAATATACTACAATTTGGGACACACTGATTGTAATCTTGGATACTTTTTAGGACAGATAGCAATACACACATGCAAACCAGTAGCTTTCTGCATGTAATACTGCATACATCACATTCAGAGATGGCTAGCAGCGTGCTATATTTATTGAAGTAAATTTATGAGTAAGTTGTACTTGTAAGAATAGGTTTAATTAAAATATTTTTCAATTTATGAAAAAATAGTAATTTCTCTCTCTCTCTTTTATTTTAACTCAATTGATCATTTGATGGAGTTGATATTTCGCTATATATTGTTTCTTCATTTCACCAAACATAATCATATTAAGGGCTCAAATAAATGGTTTCTGAGGTAAATCTTGCTATTCCTGTCAGTTTTCTACTTTTTTCAGTCATTCTACATTTACATTTTTCATAAAAACATGCAAGCTAAATCAAAAGTGCTAGCTAGGTAAATCATTTACCTCAGTCATTTGCTAGCTTTTGTTAAACAGGAAGTATATTTTCAGTTCATTTTGATAAAACTCTGTTTGATGGAAACTTCTGTAAAGTTTTCTCTAAAAATTAATCTTAACTACAACCTAGCAGTTATGACCACTTAATCTGAACCTGTTGGCAGGCTGGAAGTCAAAAATTTCTTATTTATTTATTTTTTTAAATCAGCTACGTAATGTTCTGCTTATAATTTCCCCCCCAAAAAACATGGGAAAACATGAACCTGAGGAAAATAAATGCTAACATTAGTCAACTAGCTAGCAAGGAAATAATACCACACATTTCATTCATGCTCTTTCACAGATGAGATGAGATGAAGATCGAAATTTCTGATAGCTCTAAGTTCATGACTGAAAGTTGATGTTTTTCAATATGGCGGAGAGTACTGAAGTTTGGTTAGCAGCTGAGGCTAAGTGTAATTTAATTCACACGGAGTCCTTTTATAGAGATTTACAAACACGTCTGAGGGAAATATTAATATTACTGGCAATTTGATGTTTTCTGTCATTCTACCTTTACATTTTTGATGTCTTCAATCAATAAGTTGAGTTATTAGCTAGCCTTGTTTAGCATACTTAACCTCAAACCTATTTAGCAGTTAAGACACTTTTCGTTTAAATCTGTCTACTGGCACTTCCTTCAACTCTGACAGGTAAAAAGTAAAGATAATATGATCTTTAGTTTGTTCGTCCACTCGCTCAGTGATTAGCCCCAAACACCCACACGTTGGCTCCTGAGGAAAATACAGGGCTACGATGGAAGACTCAGACGGTGTGATCTTTCTCAGACTCTAGTTGTATAAGCAGGTTTACTCACTTAGGCCCTGTCTGTCAGCATGAAAGCGCAGCTGAACGGATAAAGTGGAATTCAAATCAATAAAGTTATTACTCAGAGATTTACTCACTCTCTCCCTCTCTCTCTCTCTCTCTCTCTCTCTCTCTCTCTCTCTAACACACACACACACACATTAGAATGCTCTTCTCTCACAGCCGAGGGAAAAACAGCAGGTTCAAACGAAGAAGTGCAGGAAGGCAACTGTGCACCGAGAGTAGAGCTGACCTCTGAGAAGGGCAAGGTGTTCAGTTCAACTGCATTTATCCGAGGATCACACACTCACACACACAGAAACCAGAAAATCCTCCGTCTCACATCACTCCTTATATAATCTTACTTCCTTTTGATGAATGTCTACCAACCTACAGGAGTTCACTTGCTATCTCTATCTCACACATACACACAGGTCTAAAAGATGCCCATGACCTTCTGTAACTCCCTCTGCCCACAGACAGATACACTCTTCCCTTTCCCTCGTCCCTCTGTTCAGCCCAGATTACCGCCTTAGCCACCTTAATCCAAACTCATTCTGCGCTCTCTCTATTTCCTCTCCCTCCTCTTCTCTCTCCATCAACACCTCTCTCCAGCTCACTCATACTAAACAGGACTGACTTTTATTCCCGTAATCGCCAGAAGCCACAGAATGGAATGAAACATATTACTTTACGTCTTTCCCTCTCCGTTTCTCCTCTCTCACTCTGTCCGTCGGTAGCTGAGCGATCACACTCCCGATGGGTCACTGGGAAAGAAAACACACGACTGTTTCAGCCAGGGCACTTCTCCAAAATCAGGCCAAACATTTGCTCCAATTTTTCATCTTGTTTGTATGTATGTATGGGTGTGGAATTTTCAGCGTGGATATTATATACGGTAAATCCTAGAATTATTGGCACCCTTTGTGAAAATAAGCAGAAATGAATAACGGGCTGTTAGTCCGATTTTGGGTTTAAGCACGTGGAGACACTATAGTAGTTTCAACACTATGGTTTTCTTAAAGAGACTAACATATAAGTATAAATATCTTTAGGAATGATTAATGCAAAGTGTGTGTTTTCTTGAAATATTAAAACTTTAATAGCATGGCTGACAAACATAGAATTTTTATTATTTTTTTTAAAATTTTTTTATTAACACCCTGGAATGGTTATTACCAAATTTCCGACTGCCTTTCGTGAGAAACTGGATATTCATTACTAAACTAAAGAATTTGTTAATAAATATGAGTAATGCAACTAAAGAGGATTATTAAGGTATTTCAGAGGTAAAATTATTTCGGCTTTCAACAAATCTACACTGTTGATGATGTCACTATTCTCATTCAGAAATGGCTGTGGCAGGAAGTAGGAAGTGCTGGAACACTGAGGGCAAAAACAAAAACTTTATTTTGTTCTTTGACTCAATTACAGCTGAAATATAAGGTCACACAGTTCACCATATATTCTCCCAGTTTTAAATTGCATTCATCGTCCTCTAAGGGTTAAGAGTAGGTCTCCACTATTGTGAGTGTTTGTGAAGCAAGAAGAAGAAGAAAAAAGCTTTTCACGGCTCTGAAGCTCTGAATGCATGCCGATGAAGGAGAAGTGAAAAAAGCCGCACTTCAAATAGACACAGAAAACATCAGCTGACTTGACAGCCAGACCTGGAGATGACCAGAGTGTTCTGACTTATGGATGAGGACTCATACACACACACACACATGCACACACACACAGGAGGTGCGATGCGCTTAAATCGCAAATGAATATTTCATTGCTAACTTGATCCTTTTGAGTCCTTTCAAGAAAAAAGAAACAAATATGGAACAGAAAGAGGGAGGAGAGAAAAAAAAATACTACAGTGTGATCGGTTGGTAAGAGTAACACAACACACACACATACAGTGTGAGAGAGAGAGAGAGACAGAGACAGAGAGAGAGAGATATCAGAGGTGTTTTCAAGGTCAGAAGTGGAGGCAAGAAGCAGGTTAGTATTCACACTTGGTGTCTATCTCACACTAACACACACACACACACACACACACACACACCCTCACAAGAACCCTGACAGTCTGTGAAGCTCCCTTTTCATCTAAGGAATCAGTAGGAAAAAGCTCTGAGTAAAGCAAAGGGAAGTGGCCACAGAGAGAACAACAGAGAAAAGATCTCCATCAGTTCATAAAAAGACGTCTGTCAAGTGCCGTATTATGACTGTATGTGGCATATAGGTGTGTGTATGAGAGAGAGAGGGAGAAAAAAACGAAAAAGAGAAAGAAGGAGTGAGAGAAGAACGCCAGGCACAGCTGCAGGAGAGTGCTATTTTGATCTATGATCTGTTGTGTGTGCATATGTGTGTGTGTGTGTGTTTGTGTGCACATAAGAGAGGTTGGCAGGTGTCTGTGTTCAGATGTATTGAGCGCCATGAAATATTCACCAAAGCAATAATGACTCCCTGGACGGAGCAAGAGGGCAAAAGAACAAGAGAGGAGAAGTAGATCGGAGAGGGAGAGAGAAAGAGGAGGGATGAACAAAGAGGAAAGACGGCAGGCTGAGTTGTCTTTCTCGAGCTGTCTCTCTCTCATCCCGCAGAAAAAGCCTACAGGTAAATACACAGCGAGACTACTAAAGATACGCATGCTCAACAACAATGTACTCCCTCTCCAACATGCACCCACACACTCACACACCTTCACACACTGTAATACAATAATCCCGTTATTTGATGCTGAGTGCAACTTCAAGGCCGAACACCCCGGTGTGTGCTGCTTTATAGTGCAGGCCTTGTGTTTAGCTTTGAGGTCAGGCGTGCAGTGCATGCTGGGAGACGGATTGATCCGGAAACTGGGGAGAGGAAGACAGAGTTACCGTCCACTCTCCGGCGGCTCTTTTTATTGAGATCTACACATACACACACACACGCACACACGCACACACACCTCGCGAACTCAAAAGAGAGGCCGCAGTCTTCACAATATCGCCGCATGACGCTCCGAGTCTAGTTAAAGTTTAGAAATATCATTTTTCTCAGATAACACACAAACACACACACACACAAACACAAAAGCGCCCTACTCAGCTCAGATGAACTATTTCCCCGCACCGAACTTTCCCCTCTGGCCTCAGACCTCGTTTGCAAAGGCGGATGCTCAAGATGTGTATCCATGGTCAAAGGTCAAAGGACAAAGATGACTCTGCCTTTTTTCTGTTTAACTGAAAAACACACACTGACCTGCAAATATGTACGCCCATTTCCACTTCCTGGCCTGAGAGGAAATAAATTATTCAAGGAGACAAAATGAAAAACAAAAGCTATGGAAAGTGTGGATTTTTTATTTATTTATTTTTTTTTTGTGAAGTAATTCTGAACTTAAAACAAAAGGTTAGCTATGCTAATGACTAAAAATGGCTAAATTATTATTATAATACCATCTGATTATACAGATGGTTTTAACATTTTGTGCTAAATTCGATTTAAAACTGAGATTTTTCAGTACAGAGACAATAAACATCATGACTTGGAGTAGATATGCTACTTATTGAATAATGTGGAACTTTTAGCTACTGAATCTTCATACTAAGCTAGTTTGCTTGCTAACTAACTAACATACTGTAGCTAACAACAAAATAGTTTGATTATTATCAACTATTCTGAGAGGACCGACTACTCTTTAATAATCCTGCAGGAAAATGACAATGTAATCAAGACCTAGATACTGAACTCCTACTCATGATCAATGCGAGCTAGTTTGCTAGCATTTAACTAGATAGTTTTGGTTGTTAAGGTACATTTTTGACAGGTTTCGCTGCTGTGAGAATAAAAACACAAATCAAGACTCAGATACTAAGATATTTGTGCCTAGCTGTGACAAATGTGAGCTAGTTCGCTAGCGGATAACTAGCCAGCTAGCTAACTCAGTTATGATTAGCAGGGAAGAGAGTTTGGGTGCATTTTAATAGATTTGGTAGATGAAAAATCATTGGCAAAAAAAAAAAAAATTAGACGCTACCGAATATACTGAAGATACTGAAATCACTAATGTCCACCTGTGACAAATGTGAGCTAGTTTATTAGCTATTAGCTAGCCAGCTAATGTAACAAATGTTAGTCATATTAGGTTGCTATTGTTGGCAGAGGACATTTCCTAACTGAATATTCATGTATGGAGAATGTTTTAGGCCATTTTCAGGAGTGTTTTTAGTGTTAAAAAATAGAAACGAGAAAAAAAAATTACTAACTGAAGGGGAAAGGGGAAACTCAGGATATGTTAAATCAACATCACCTTATGAAACTGTTCATGTCATTGTTTGTGTCAAGTGACGATGATGCGGTTAGAGAACTGACAAAAACTATGCTTTATTCAGGAAGCTAATTTATTCCTTAGTTGTTGTTTTTCAGTTGTTTCTGATAAAGCCCTAATCTTTAACATTACATCCTACAGCAGTCTGAGTCCAACACCTTGTCTAGCACTTACTGTATTTTCATAAAAATATAACCTGTATTCATCACCTGTATCTACAGTAAGCTAATGGCAACATTAATTTGCCGCTATTGAAAAGCGAGCGAGGGCTGAATTATCGAGCGAGAGTTATGAATAAGCGCACTGGGCAGTCCAAAGCAAACGAGTCGGCACGTATGATCCATAATTGATCAAGATGACAAACAGTGGATGCCTGCGTGCTTTGGGCTAACAATGTCTGACAAATGAGCAGACACAACCTTTAAAGCTGACCTACACAGCAGCAGCAGGGGAGACGAGAGAGAGAGAGAGAGCGAGAGAGAAGGGGGGGCAGGAGGAAAAAGAAGAATCTATGAAACCAGAATGGCTGTCTCTCCATTGACAAGGGACCAGTCTGCAATTATCATGATTGGAGTCAGTGTGTGTGTGTGTGTGTGATTTGCATTTATGCATACAGTGCGTGTGTACGTGGGTTTGTGTGTAAGTCTTCATTAGTGTGTTGGATTTTATAGACAGCGCTGGCTGGTCAATGCTGGCCACTTCATTTATGAGCTAAGAGAGACAGATGGGCGAGTATTGACTAAGCCGAGCCTTTTAAACAGGAATCAATGCGCTGGGCGGAACACACTGACATACATATTAACTTACTGATAGAGGGATATGAAATCACTGATCTCACAAGGCAGGGGCTTAGTACTCCCACTCTCTCTCTCTCAGTCACTCTCAGTCACTCTCTTAATGCTTTGAAAGAGAAAATTACGACTATGGAGGAAATACGGTGGTTGTGTTCCTGATGACAGTGCATTTGAGAGCAGTGGCATTTGCTAATCGACTGTATTGATGAGCCGCAGGCTCGTGTTAACACCGGCAGTACACATCGAGACATCATCAGGGCTGGAGGACATGGTTAGACATGACAGTAGATTAGTTAAGTAAAAGAGAGATAAATCTCTCTCTCTCTGTCTCTTTCCTCTTTATTTTTTCATCCTTTTCTTTCTTAAACTCCTAGGACAAGCTAAAATTTGTGAGGTTCCAGCTACAGAAACGTCTGATAAGTAAAATGACTGAATGGCCAGCAGTTATCATTTAATGCTTAACCATTAATGATAAATTCATGGCTATAAAAAAGACACATCAGTTTGAAATGTTCCCTTTAGTAACAACTATAGAAGATGTGATAGATCACCTTTAAAAATAAAAATCAGAGTCGCTGCACTACTTGTTTTCATATGTCGATCAGTTCTGCTATAGTGTTTTTCAAGTGATCGTTTTGAACCATAGAAATTTTTTACTGGTCCACATCCAGACCGTGGTCCACCATTTGACGGATCCTATACTAGTGTTTTCTTGATTTGTTTGCATTTTTTACAATGACTATTTAACCTGTACCTAACTAGGATCAAACAAAGTTTACATCTCATCAAATATTTATTAATCTGAATTTCATTTTAAATCAAGTATTTTTTAATATGTCTTAACAAATTAACATTTGGATTAATTCTGATTGTTGACAATGTATTTTTGTACATCATTTGAGCTAATTAGCTAGGTTTCCTATAGCTAGCTAGTTTTTGTTAGTGATGAACAAAATAATTTTCATTCTTGTCATACAACATGACAGACATTCATTTAAATTACTCTTAGGGAATATGTCAATGTAAATTTGAGATTTTTATA
Organism: Pangasianodon hypophthalmus; assembly: GCF_027358585.1. Lineage (NCBI taxonomy): Eukaryota > Metazoa > Chordata > Actinopteri > Siluriformes > Pangasiidae > Pangasianodon > Pangasianodon hypophthalmus. The sequence goes on along the minus strand of NC_069734.1, from coordinate 4,827,106 downwards.
ATGAAATCCTACTCTACCTGTTATAATTGCGAGCTAGTTTACTAGCAGCCAGCTAGCTAACACAGCTAACATTTGTGTTTAACAAAATCTTCGGCCTTCCGGTATGTTTTGACTACTTTAAAATAAATTGTTTGGAATATGGCAAAGAAATTTGTCAGTCAGCTAACAAAAGTAACTAACGTTAGCAATATTAGTGATAGTATTTGGAATAGTTAGAGGTTTCCTGGTTGCATTTTCATCGTAGACCCTGCTATCTTCAATGAGAGTACAGATGTATCAAGATGTACAGATGTTTCCTGGTCATTAAACCAAATGAAACAGTTTATTATTTGAATATGATTTTTAACGGTTGTTAAAGAGTGATATGTTCAGCTGACAGCTGTACAAAAAAGGGTAAAACAGACAGAAAAGACATCGGTTTACACAGCGTAAGAGAAGGTCGCCTCCTTTCTCCAAGGACTTCCTTAAATCAAGTTGCCCTCTCCTTCCCTGCCCTCTCCTCCTCTACTCTCAGAACAAACAACCTCCTCTACTCTCGTTATTAACTAAATATGAGCACTCTGACCAGGGGACAAAAATTCAATATTTTCCCCACCAAATATTTAAACCAAGCAAATAAACAGACAAATAAATAGATCTCCCAGGCCACCAGGGGAGCAAGCCAAGGGCGGGGTGTAATTTGACGGACGAGTTATTTGGAAGGCCGGAGCCCACAGCTATTCACAGCCTCATTTCAGCACCTGTCAATCAAAGAGCAGAGGGGAGAGCCGAACTCTCTGTGTATATACGTGTGTGTGTTAGAGAAGTCCTTAGACGTAGGGACCCTTCAAGGTTGGAGTAGATAAGGTGAATACCTCTTATGGTGATTACATCTCTCTTTCTCTTTCTCTCTCGTCCTGCCTATCAAAACATCTTAATGCTCCTCTAATAGATGGCTTTCATCCAGCTTGTGTCCAGAAAAGGTATTAAACATGATAAGAACAGATAAGAGAAGGACGGGAAGAAAGAGACTGTCCTGGAAAAGGAACTCATACTGTATGCAACACACACGCACGCACACACACACACACACACACACACACACACACACACAGACAAGCCAGTGATATTAAGCAGACCTTTCATCCATATTCGATGGGAAGCAGATGCCTTTATTAAGGCCACGCCAACTCAAGGTGTCGGCAGATAAAAGCTCAAAGAGACACTTTTTAATTGCATGACTACACAGCAAACATTCTGGATTAGTTTTCACATAACAATTTTTTTCAGAGTTGGCAACTTAAGTCCAAAAGTTAAGTTAATATTTATGCAGGGAAAGTCGGGTTACGCTGCTGCTTAGGTTGATTTTCAGGGTGCGCCATTCAGAGTATGCAAATCAGCTGTGTGTAGATCATATCTCTGTGGTAGCCAGATTTTTTTTTTTTTTTGAGTAGAAATATCCAAGGTGTTGCTTGTTTGTTTGATTTTAAATAGTGTTTAGTCCACTGGCAAAAAGAAAGCGATAGAAAATTCAAACTGAAGAAGGACATAACTTGGATTTCTTTGCTGTCAAATTTAATACAATATAACATAAAAGGAAGAGACAACTAAAAATTTAAAATAAATTAAAAAAAGACTAATAAGATGGTATCTACATGAAAAGATGGTAAACATTGAAATAAACATCTAATACGATATGAAATATGATAAATAGTCTATGCTGTAATTACCCCACTGCAAATTTTATTAAAATGAACAGTATGGCTTTCATCCTTATTATTTACCATTTTACAAAATATGTAGCACTTCTTTATAAACTATTTAAACTATATTTTATAAATTATTATAAATAACTTATATAACATATAACTTTTCATGGACTTTAAAAGGAAGATAATATTAATAAATAATGTCATATTTATGTATTTAATATTAGCCTTGAATGCCATTCAATAGTTTATTTATTTATTTATTTATTTATTTATTTATTTATTTTAGTCTTTACAGCCTAAAACATGGCATATTGTGGTTAAAACTCTTAAGACTTAACACTGTTCCTCACTCGAGCTGATATCGAGCAAGAAAAAGATCCTTTAGACCAAAATCAGCATAGCAGATAAACTCCACCCTTATTGTCTGATAGTGTTTAAATTCACAGTTACGTCTTAGGTCTAGATAATGATTTGGGTAATTTCGTTATTAAATCCTCTCTCTGCACACTTAACTCAACTCGGCCCACTGTGCTTTTGCTTGTCTGTGTGTGTGTGTGTGTTTCTCTGGGTGTGGGTGTGGGTTTGTGTTGTCCTGACTGAAACCCTCATTTGGGGTTAATCATGCGTTTGAGGTTTTTGGGGCCACTGGCAGCCCGCAGTTTGGGACGGGGACAGAAATTGGGTCAGGCCGCCATTTCATCACATCAGAGTGTAACTGAGTGTCTCAGAGGGGACACAGAGAGAGGTGACCACTGCCAGTGGACGGACTTCAGAAAACATGCACAAACACAAGCGTTCAGACACATGCGCACATGAGCAGAGCGCCAAAAACATCAAGAACCGGGTCACAGGGGGGTTTACAAGGGACTGTCACAAGTGTGTTCACACACACACACACAAACACACACACACAAACACACACACAAGGTCACCAATATACACTACACATTCTACACATTACCTTCAGTGCATATGCCAGAAAACTTGTCTTTTTTACATAAGTTCTCTCACTCCATCTCATACAGCTATAAAAACACACACACAGTGACTACTTAATGAGCTCTACAGCCCAAAACTGTCCTAATAGTTTATTATCTGCAGAAAATCGACCCAGTTGTGTAAATATTATGCAACATATGAATGCATGCCCTATGCAATTTGACAAAATATATTATCCCTATTAAGGAAAGCTTTTTTTTTTTTTTTTTTTTTAACTATATTGGGTATACATCACATTCAGTTTGGCTAATAAAGAACCAACAGAACACTGGGAACAACAACAACAAAAGGAAAGAGTCTATACAAAAACAGCAACATCCAATTAGCTACTTGTTACTATGAGTAACAGTGAAGTCAACGAGTGTCAGAAAGAGACTGACAATAATCGAAAACTATGTATCATGAATTTATCATGAAATGAATATCACATTGTCATATTGTGCAGCCCTATCCTTTCACATGCGCTTGGGATTTCTTTCAAAATTTATGTTAAACCATAAATTCACTTCTAAGTTCACTTCGGAAGTTACGTGATGCTGGCTCTATCATATACTTATAACATACACGTTACACACTTAGTGTATTGTATTCCTACCTGTTCCTGACATTGGATGAGACGTCAGTCAATCTCACACACACACACACACACACACAAACACACTCTTACCTGGGGGGATTTAAAGCAGCCAGTCCACTTACCGGCGGGTTCCACAGTGAGAGAAGTAAAGCAACTGGAGTAACTGTCAGTTCAAGTTGAATGTAAAAACAATGTAAGTCTATAAAGAATTAAAAATGTTCTCTGGAATTTTATTTCAAAGTTTAGGCACAATATAAATGAAGATCGCCCACCAGCTGAGCTGAGAGTAATCCTCTGGACTAGGGGTAGGCCTGTCTCAGCTGAATGAAATGCTTGCAATGGGCTATACTGCTTTAGGAGATCAGCAAGATGCACCAAGTCATTGAGAGTTTTATACATCATAATGCAAAAATTAATGCAGAATAGTAAATAGTAAAACTTGACTAATATGATCTGATTGTCGTTTGCTGGTAAGGATGCAGGATGTCACATCCTGTGCTAGCTGAAGCCTATTTTAAGAGACAGCACAGCAGCCAGCCAGCAACATATAACTTAATATATACAAGCAATATTGGTTTGGTTGATACACAAACAAACTGCAGTCTGAGAACATCTATTTTTACACCAGGAGTTTTTTTTATAGTGCTCCCCCCAAGTGCCTGTTTTTTGTTTTTTTTTTTAACTGTGAGGCATTTATAGGTTTCTACTTTAAACACTAATGCAAATTAAGATGTGGGAAAAGAACAGATGGTTTCTTCCAGTAACCGTTGGGAATCCAAGACGTTTTACACCCATCCAGGTACACTACGACACTTAAATTAGACTACAGGCTTTGGAACAGACAAAAGTTTGGACCCATGTGCTCTTCATTTTTCATATTTTCTACTATTGTACATTAATAATGAAGACATTAACAATGCTGAATAACACATATGGGATTATTGTAGTGTAATCATATAATCAGGTGTTAAACAAATCAAAAGCTATTTTAAATTCTTAACAGTACTTATGATGAAGTCTTGGCACACTCTTTTTGGCCAGCTTCACCCAGGAAGCTTTTCTCAAAATAAGTTTCAAAATCACTAATACTCACTTCTCCTAAGTTTAAATGAAAACTACTTTTGGAAAATCAGCTAGAAGTAAACAATAACCTTAGAAGCAAAAACTTCTTTAAGAAAATACATAAATACATAAATAAATAATTAAATAAATAAATAAATAAAATAAATAACTACTACTACTACTACTACTAATACTAATAATACTAATACTAATAATAATAATAATACAATTTGATTCCCAAATAATCCCACATAAGTCACTGCTTTGGGGAAACAGGCTTTTAAGTAAAACATGAAAATAATAATAATAAATATAAATAAATTTTTTTAATTCATAAATAAATAAATTTACACAGAGGCATTAACAATTTTCAACCATAAACCTTTACTCAAATACCTTTAAGGCAATTAAAAATACAGTATACATTTAATCTAGTGTGCCAAAACTTTTGAGTCATAGTCTATGTACGAATTACGATGCATACTGTGGTACGTGTTGTATGTTCCTGGCTAAGATTTCTGATTCTGATGTCTAATTTTGACCTGTCAACCTTAACTGAATGTGGCTTCAAGGTGAAATCAGCCAATATGGAGACTGAAGCGACAGAAATGTCACCATGATGAATAGAAAGGACAGGAGCGGGCCGTTGCCGTGTTAACGGTTCAGTCTCAGTGTGTTAGAGGCAGTCGTGACACACCTGAGTAGCCGTTTAACCCTCGAGGATACTGAGCGGCGTTGCCATGGCAGCCTGTTAACCAGGAGGCTCATGGGTCTGACAGGTCCACTCACAGGCAGTTAACGAAATGAACTGCTCGATGTGTTTATCATGAGCGTTTGCGCACACACACACACACACACGCACACACACACTCTCTCTCTCTCTCTCTCTCCCATATACACACACACACACACACACACATTCTCTCTCTCTCTCTCTCTCTCTCTCTCTCTCTCACACACACACACACTCAAGGGACCTGCTGTCACACAGAATAACCAACTCATCAGTCTGTACAGGGACCTGGAGACAGGACAGGTAAAGGGGGAAGGAAACACACACACACTTTAAGTCTTACTTTTGTCTTACTACCCTTGTGAGGACCTATTGCTGACATAATTATTAATGCAGCGAATCAATGCGCTGCTTACACACAAAGTTAAACCTAATCTTAATCTCAAAAAAGAAATCTTTTGGCCCTTTTAGTTTTGCTTTTTTTATTTTTATAAAAGCAGTTTTCTTTGTGGGGACCAGCCAAATGTCCCCACAAGGTCAAATTGGTCAGATATTCCTCTCCTTGTAGGGACATTTGGTCTTCACCAGGATATACAAACATTCCCAGACACACCTTCATATAAAAACAGAGTGAACTTTTTGATCACATTTAAAATATATTGACTTAGGAGGCTTCCTGCATGTTTTGCACACCGTGAAACCTGAAAAAGTGTGTACATCAATGCTAGAATGGTATAAGAGAAAACACACATGACCCACTGACGCTTACTTTCTTAATTCCGCTCCTGGTTCTATCAGGTATTAACAATGGACAACAAATCAGAAACTGATTAGAGAACTACTCCATGTTCCTCAAAGAAGGAGATACATGATGAACTCTTACTGTTCCACCCCTGTATCTAAACCTGTATATGACCTGTAACACACACACACACACACACACACACACAGAGGAACCTGTGATATCTTAAAGCCTCTAAATCTACCAGAAAAATGACATTTGAAAAGAGTGTTAATTTATTTTTTTAATGCTGATTATACAACTCGGGTAAAGATTCTGTGACGAGAGCTTTTGATCAGTCATTCTAGCTCCAAACATCTGACCAATTTTGGCACTTTTGGTAAGAAAGGTAACCAAATTCAGCACTGGTACTTAGATACAGTACGAGAAAATTAGCAATGGAAACAGTAAAATTGTGGGGTCATGGATTTGTTACAGTGTTGTACCATTATTTCATATATCAAATCTCTGATCATATATTTATCTCTTATATGTAAATGCATTATTTATTTATTTGGTTATTGGCTTGTTTTTAGTAATGGTCATTTTTTTCTATCTCCATAAACCTCATTTAAGATAAGGACAAATAAAGGATTATCTTATCTTATTTATACTGCTGATTATATAGTAGTTTGCAAAAGTCTTAGGCACCCCCCCCCCCTTTTTTTTCTTTTTTTTTTGTACAAACGTTGTTATAGAACGTACATAAGAAACCAGTTTTCAGACAAAATCATAATGAAGGCTGCTGGGTTTTGCTGCAAAAATAAGAAGCAAGTGTGACAGTCAAAGTCTCCAGAGGAACTGTGGCTGCTTCTGCCAGATGCTCAGTAAAACTTTCCAGCTATTTTCCTTATAAAACTGCACACACTGTACCTTAAACTACTAATTTTAAAGGGTCGTAACACCAAATAATGACTTTGTTTCATTTATTACTGTTTACTGTTCTTTATAGTAATTTTTTTTTAAATGTAGAAACATTTAATTTCATTATTTTTGAAGGCATCTTTGCTCTACAGTATTTCTTTGCATGTGCCTAAGACCTTTGCACAGTACTGTATATAAGATTATACTGTTTTTTTTTTTTTCAGAATGCAACTTGCAACTTGGAATTGGAATTGACATAAAATAATAAAAGGGCCTGGGATATTTATTGCTAAGTAGTGAAAAGACGTCGTGCCTACATACTAAAGGAATTAACTGAAGAAATCGTCACCATCCAAGCATAAAACAGCATCTTTTTTTTATTTTCTATTATCGCTAGTGCTTTGCACACACAATGCTTTCAGAAATGCAGTAGGCCTTGAGCACTAAAGAAAGAATTTGGTACAACACAGAAAGCAAAAAAAAGAGAAAAATAAAATAAACACTTTAAAAAATTACATACAATCAATACAGCATTATCGCAGCAACACAATATTTGGCAACATCTCTAAAACCTCGGAAGTATAAAACACATTTTAAGCCTCTGAATCAAAGATCATAATACAGGTGATCTACTGTAACACTGACGACATAGAATAAAAAGCTCTTTAAAAAAAACAACAAAAAAAAGAAGGCTGCTTGGCTTCAACAATCATCCTCTTCCTTTCATTCTCGGCTTGTTTCGATGTTCTAGCTCTTTTTTTTTCTTGTGCTTCTCTCCTCTACAGGATATCCACTACTCTCCCTCCATCCTTCATTCGTTTCACCATGGTTTAGTGCAATGCGTCTCTGGTTTTCAGTTGTGTGGAGATGACTGTGTTCCTTCCTCAGCCGGCAGCAGAGAGAGCAGAGAGAGAGTGGAAGCGAGTGGACAGGCTGTTCGAGTTACGCAAAGCAGGAAGTGAAGGATTCAGTCCGAGCTGCCTATCAACACTAATCAGCCTGGGAGGACACACACACACACACACACACACTCATGCACAAACTCATTGAGCTATGTTTACATGGTTTAAGATGAAAGGTCTCATGAATTTTGTACTTTCTAAGATAGAGAACCAAACTGCTGTGAAGATTCACTGATTTGAATCAGTGCTCTGGACTTGAATCCCAAATGAATCAACACAGACGTTTCGTATTGGTTAGCCTCGCAAACCAGACCTCTAGCTTCACTAAAGAGTTTTGTACTTTTTGTCAATAAATGCAACCAGGAACCACCTACTTTCACAGAAAGAGGCAATCTGACTGACATGACCGAAGACCAATCACAGACGTTTTCCCGCACTGCAATGGCCAGTATGAGACTATCTCGTTTAAACATCGCTGAGACCCCGCCCACATGTATATTTCAAAATTTTTTGGGCTCTGTCCACAAAAAATGTTTTTCTGAGGTCTCTGAAAACAAAGATTTTTGAAAACACCCTCCAAGGTGAAGAATTTTGTTTATTATGATGGAAAAATGAATGGTTTTGATTAAAAAAGTATATATATATATATATATTTTTTAAATGCTGATATCACAGTGTCAAGCTGTGCACGCCCATTAAGATTTTGCATGCATTATGAATGTGCTAGGACTCCATTTATCATGGATTCTGACCTGGTTCTTACCTTGTGGTCTGTATTTTCTTATTTGCTATATTTATTATTATGAGTATGATATGAGCTGTACTACTCCTGAATCCACCGCTCCAGTACTACAAGTTGATTTTCTACAACACCTGGGCGAACACTTTTTATTAAAATGTAACTGTAAGCAGTAGTTCCACCTCATCGTTAGTCAACATGTGAATCCTTGTGTTTGTCATTTCTCATTTTGGATCTTTCTGTGTTTTGGTGGTTTTTCCGAATTTCGACTTCTCTCCCACTCAAACACTTTTAACTTTATTCTTGAGGAGTTTGAGACAACAGTTTATGAGGTACACTCACTGGGCTAGCGTGCTCATGTGAGCGTTTTCAAACTGGTTTCGTGTCGATGGAGTTATTTCCATCGAAAATGCTATTCGTTTTATTAAAATGGAGGAGGGGTAAAAACTATGCTTTCAAAAAAAAAATATCCGGATACATGTAGACAGGGCCTAACTGCTTCACAAGACACTAACTGATCATTTTTACAGACGGGATTCCAACTACTTTTTGGAGCCCGGTGACTGTATCCTGCTCCGAAATGTTAACTATGTTGCACTGTTTTCCCACTGAAACTGCCACACAGAAATGTGGAGAGCCAATCAGATTGCGAGCTTCAAGATCCTGAAGCTTGTGGCCAGAAAAGTGTACAAAAGATATCACACTCTTTTCCTACTTGTCTCTCCATGTTGGTCCCAGTAAAAGAGGTGTGGCCTGTGCCTGTCAGTCATAGTGAAGTAGAGGAGTGGCCTCCAACTCTTTTCTTTTTAAACTATGCGAACATAGCTTTACAGAAAGGACACCAGCATTTTACACTCATACGATCATGAAACACAGACACACACACACACACACACACACACACACACACACAAACATGCTGAGATGAAATCAATACTAAAAATAAAAAAAATATTAAGCACAGGCATACTCACTGCCACCCACACACACACACACAAATACGTGGCACATGTTCACGCTCATACTAACAACACATGCACGGGCCTTTCTCACACTGACTGACAACACACACATACACACACACACACACACACACACACACACACAAACAAACATGCTGAGATGAAATCAATACTAAAAATAAAATATACTAAGCGCAGGTGTACTCACTGCCACACACATACACACACACGAAAACGTGGTACGTGCTCATGTTCATACTAACGGCACATGAACAGACATCCTCAGCATCTTTCTCACACTGAGTGACACACACCCACGCACACACACAAGCACACACACACACACACACACACACACAAATTCACTGACACCCCTTATTGAGATGAATTTAGTGACAATAAAATTATTAAACATAATGATCACACACACACACACACCATCACCCCCTCTCCCCCCCACACACTCTGAGATGTACTTAGTGACAATACAATATCGTCCGACGCGCACACACGCACACACACGCACACAGGAACATGTATACTAACAGGTACACATCCTCACTGCCACTTTCATACGCACATGAACACACCCATACACTCCTGTGTACACAAGTTCACACGCACATACACTTGCAGACAAAAGCAAACACACAGTTGTCATCAACAATACTGACACACAAGACTGAAAACTACAGCATGCCATGACACTTAATGACATCATCAGACATCAGTCACATGACCTCCCTCCCATCTTGGTGGCTGGGACCCTCTCCGTATCTTCAGATAACTAGCAGTAAATGCATTGTGAAGCGCATTGTGTATACTGTATATGTGATGCAGGACAGACACGGCTTGTTAAAAGACACTACGTGAACATGAATAAAATCGTACACAGCTGGATGACTAGGTTTCTGAAAGCTACTGCTGAAATGTTTAAATGCGTTCTCATCGTAACACTAAACATTAAACGGCCATGAAGGAAGATATGAGAAAGATTAAAAAGAACTCCGAGTCTCATCCTAGTTCCATTCTTCTTTTCCATCCGTTCATCAATCCGGTGTTGGAGTCTCCTGGTTGGTGTGTGTGTGTGAGTGTATGTGTGTGTGTGTGTGTGTGCACGTGTGTGTGTGTGTGTGCATGTGCGTGCGTGCACGTGTGTGTGCATGTGTGTGTGTGAGTGCTCATCCCCAGGTAAGTGCAGTTCCTGTATCACCTGTGCCCACTCCTGGTACCTCAATCGCTTTCTGTCTTTCATCTGCCTCTCTCTGTCATTGTCTGACAAAATCTTCACATCCTGGGAAAAAAAAAGATTCAGATTTTTTCTGTTCTTTTGAATGAGGTTTTTTTTAACATATTAAAATGTTTTTAGTATCTTTATAGCATTTTTCACACAAACTTGCTGAACGTGTGCCATGATTATGAAAGTTATCAAATTTAAAGATTTACAAAATGATTATTCTTCTGTTTAATGGATTATTAAACAGATTACAGACTTCAGTCGACTGGCCATAAATTTCATTCAGATTGGCTTTAACTGATTTACTCTATTCCAATTTAGCTGTATAAGTGAACATTTTAAAATGAATAATTCTTATTATACCACAACGCTACTGAATCTTAATCAAATCTGATTGGTCAGGAAGCGCAACAAGACAAGAGCAACACTGACAACTGCTCCGGCTACAAGGCAAACCACAGGTTTACAGTATATATTAATGCACTCAATCTAACATGTTATCATTTCTATACTAACACGGATTTGTATAATGGATGCACCATACAAATGGATTAAAAAAAAGCGCGTAATTGTTGACATGGTGTCATTTTCTCTGAAGACATGTTTATTTAACATTTAGGAAAGGAGTCTCCAGTGTCAGAGCTTTGTAACAGTCAGTACGTTTACCACCATCCTCAGAACAGTGAACATTAAGCTTTGCAGTTTCTCATTAACAATGATAAGCTGAACTTTTTTTGTCTTAACTTCAAGATAAAGTGAAGGAATGTCTGTTTGTAGCTGCTATATTGTAAGTGATAACAGGAACTAACTTGTTTCATGGAAGTTGCACAATAGTGAATGTAACAACAAATGGATGTAATGTATGTCATTCTTTAATACATTCTTTAAGGAACTGTAATACTTGGCAAACTGCTGTGGTATAAGACAAATAAAACAATTCATGACATGCTGTTCTTGGAAAATAACCAGCACCTGATCAGTCACACTCATATGTGCTTGTTGAACATCCCATTATACATTTTGTCAGCCCTTTGCTGTCATAATAACCTCCATTATACCTTCTTCTGGGAAGGCTTTACACTAGATTTTGGAGCGTGGCTGTGTGGCTGTGTTCATGGAGCTTGCTTTGTGCACAGGGGCATTGTCATGCTGGAATTTCATGCTGGAACATGAAATTCTATGCTTCAAACTTTGTGGACATAGTTTGGAGAAGGCCCACATATGACTGCAATGGTCAGGGGTGCACATACTTTTTGCCATATAGTGTAATTTAGTTCTAAAACCTTAGGTACAACTTCGAATTATGCATATAATTAAATGTTAAACTAAAACAAACCATTACAATTGGACAATTAATGAACAATTAACAATGAACAGGAGCAAATCTCATTCCATGAGTATCTACTTTTCAAGGTGGCAGGAGAATGTGAATGCGAAAGTAGCTGAATTAAAAGGAAATGAAAGCACACTGAGAACTAATTTGCATTAAGAAGCACTGTGGTTGGATCGGTATTTGGGTTAGTTTGTTTTTTTGATGAATATGATTTATATCAGGGAGTAGTTTGTTGTTTGATTAGTTTGATATTTATCTGGGTGTTCTTCTCTATTTACGTGACTAAGATTTAAAAGACTGATAACCGGGAACCGGGCGTTACCTCAACCGTATAAAGCTGTTAGGTTAATTCCAGGCTTTTGCAATGTGACAATTTAATCATCTCTATATGATTTTTCTTCCATAAAATTCAGTAAAGTTTACTCTTTATATTATATATCACCACACCTGCTATCACTATAAACCACGCTTTTTATCCCCAATAAAAACAGAGGATGAGAAAATAAAGATATTAATCTGAAACAATCTATTCTGAACTCTCCAATATTAACTGACACCGTCTCATCTCATGTGTCTTCGCCTTCTGTCAAGGTAAACGAAGAATGCGTTGAGTTCATTAACGAGAAATAAAATTGATCAATGTCTGATCGACTTAGCTAACATTAGTAAATAGTTTAATAGTTAACTATATTTATTATGGATGCCACCATAAATGGTCAAAAACTGTACTTTTGATTTTTGCCAGAAAGGGGGAAAAAAGGTGAAGATTTTGACCTAAAAAGATTACATAGGCCTACACAAAGTGTCAGATCCAACATCTTACAAATATTGTGAATGACTATTATATTACTAAATATGCTGTTTTTTTTTCCCAATTGTGTTCAATCACTTTGCGCAGCCGGGAGAACAAGGGATAAGAGAAAAAATGTCGGCCATGTGGACATTAGACAACCGATTTATAAAATTATTATATCAAAAATACTGTGATGGGTTTTTTTCAGTTTAAAAAATTCACAATCCAGCCGAGTTTTCTTTATTGCCACTGCCAGCAAGCAGTTCCTGACTGCACAGCTGATAACATTAGTTCTGGACAATTAAATCATTTATTGTGATTTTTTTTTTAAATGGTAAATCAGGGGCAGGGAAAAAATCAACATCGCACAAGACTAGTTAGTTCATTAAGCTGAAGAGTGGTAGACTCAAAAAAACTACCTCCAGAGCAGTGACTCCACCCGACTGATGATGTCGGAGAGGTCAAAAGGCAGGGGCATTTCGGGGTCGTCGCTGGTCCAATACGGTCGGTCGACAGGCGCTTCCTCAGGGGGTAGAGTCTGTGCCAGGCTCGACTGACATCTACAGGCACACAGAAACACAATTAACACTCAGGTTACACTCTACAAGCACACAAACAAGGTGTTGTTTAATGAACAGTCAATTTACCAAATGAATGTTCATGTAAAGACTGCAAAGTGATCATGATATTAAAAAATAAACACTCACTTAACCTCCTCTTTGCAGTATGATGAGGATTTGTCTCAGAAGTGTGTGTTTATGGGTGTAATTACTCCCCTGTTTCAATATATGAATGCAAGTTTGGTTGTTTTTGTTTCTTTTGTCCACTTAAGGGTGCAGACTGTTACTGCAACATGGCAAAATGGTTCCAAAGGTTAAATAATATTCGTGAATTACGAATGGTAGGGTCAAGAAAAAAAATCTTCTTAATTACAATTTAATTATAGCTGAATGCTACGTAAACTGCCTGATCAAAACTGTACAAAATATTTCACTTAATTAGTGGGTATGGGTGTGTCAGGTCATATAATGACTGATGGTAACAAAGGAAACATCTAGTCAACATAGCTGAAACAGAAAGTAGGAATGACAACGTGGAACGTTTGCAATGACAACGTGCAACACTTATTTTTACAAACGATCTCAGTCAAAAATCATGTATATGGTGGTATTTCGGTGTAATATTTTGTGCATAGTCTTTCTAGGGGCTTGTGTCTTAGCAAGCACTGAAAATAAGGTATTATTACATTTTTTTTGGCTAGATTTAAAAAGCTACACTGATTAGCATTATATTGTGCTGCAACTGTGCAAAAGTAGCACCATCATTGCCCTGTGTTCAGGTGAAGTGTTTCTGAAAGCACGGATGGTGGTGCTAAATAACATGTTAAAGGCTTGCATTTTACAGCATTAGACATAAACATTTCTCAAATGAGAAAAAAATGCTTTGCACAAGAGTTAGCTAGTAGCTAGTTTCTGATATGTTATTTTTTTCTATCGAAATTACTTACATAGGGATTTGTATGGTGGAGACGCAAAATAGTAAAAAAGTAATCACTGATATGGTGAAGTTTTCTGGAAAGAGATGTTTATTTATCTGTCTTTTCAGAAGGAGTCTCCAGTGTCAGCGCTTTGTAACATTCAAGAGAGAAAAATAGACAGGCTGGTGAGGGAACGACGATTTAGAGCTATTATAACATAAATGAAAACGGGAACTCACTTGTTTCGCAGGCATAAATATAACCATAAACAAATAAAAAATGATGACATTGTTTAATTAATTTAGAAATATGTAGTCGTTGGCAAATTGGTATAAGGTATAAGTTGGTATAAGGGGAATAAAATACTTTGGAATGTGAAGTTAAAAGGTAAATATTCAACTTTAGGATTGTAACAGTAACTCCACGTCACACCACCACATCACTTTTTATTTAATTATCATTGATAGCCCACTTTCATTTTTAAAACAAAATGAAGTTTTAGGCCTTGTCGTGGTGGATTACAGCCTTATGAGGAGTCCCAGGAACTTCCTGTATTTTCTCGATTCAGGATTTCCTTTTGGACTTCTAAAGAATTTCTTCAGGTTGTATCTTTTGGCAATGAGAATGTTAGCTCTTCACAGTTGAGAGAATATTTAGTCATGGTAGACTCAATGTGTGTAAACTATATAAAAAAAAAAAATTAAAAAAAATCAAGCCAGGTTTCTTTGAAATGTAATGTGTCTTTTGCTAATCATTATGTGTGTGCTCAAGGGTGTAAGAGTGTATGCTCTCAAATGAGTCACGACCCTTTTTAAGCCGCACACACACAAAACCCACACGTTTTCTGTTTTATTTATGACGTCTAGTAAAAACCTGAAGTGAAAACAATGAAGTGCATGAAGTGTGTGAGTGAAAGAGGGTGTGAAGGCTTCAATGAAGCCTCAGAGCAATGCCTTGGGAACGAGCTTGCTGCAATCATACAAGAGACAAATGTGTGTAAATCATTTGCTGCACACACACCTGCACTTGCATGACCAACACCTGGCCAGGTACACAGGTTAATTCCAGAACGCAGCTTTGATCTCATCACACTGCGACTGATTTACGTGCATACTCGTCATGCTGCAACTACCTGAATTTGCCTCGAATAACTTTGCATAAAATGCAGCAAGACAATGTCCATGTGTGTGTGTATGTGTGTGTTTGGTGTTTAAAGGTGTGTGGTAACAGCTGGCTGTCACCTGCAAGTTAAGAGCAGCTCTCTGGTGTGGTGACTAAATTACACATGACTGAAAGAATGATGTTGTGCTCGTTCATATGCATGCACACCAACACCCCTATAAACACACACACACACACACACAGAGCCTGATTTACTAAAGGTTAGCATGTGTAAAAACATGTTTAAACTCGATGATACCTGCAAAAAAACATGCATGCTGATTTATTAACAGGGTCTGTAGAGGAATGCGTCTTTCACATGTGCAAAAAGAACGTTTTGTGGGTTTGCCTTAATAAATATGCAATTTGCACCGTTTCTTGCACCGTTTTATAGTTTAAAACTATAAAACACAAGGTGATGTCAGTGCAAATCCATTCAATTCACACCTGCAGAATGATTTACAAAACCTAAAGGGCACTTCGGGTGCAGTGATATGACCGAAGGGCAGGTATTATATTTGTGGAAGTCTATTTCAACCGTTAAAAGATAAAATAAAACCAATGTTTTGTTACAATTTCTCAAAAAAAAAAGATTTAATATCACTATATCACTTTAATATAGTAAAAGTTGTACGTTAGATATTTGCGGCATGCTCACACCTCTGATGCAAACAGCACTTAAAGATCCTGTGAAGACGTTTTATAAACCAAACACACACTCCTGTCTTTCACCTGGCATTCATACTGCACTTTGGACAGTTTTTCAACATGTCTCACAACCTTTAATCCTTTAATTAGTAATACATGTGATGAGTAATTATGTGTGGCAAGTTGCACCTTTACTGTTCTGGGACTCTCTTTGAGATTTAAGCTCGTCACCGCTACCGAGAACAATTAGTGCATACACAAAAAAAAAAAAAAAATTATTTCCTCACCCGACTTTGCATCACTTGCGCAATTATTCTTTGTGAATCACAACACACCCACTAACTGCATGTAGTCAGGGTTTAATTACTGATGGTATTTCCATTCACATGTGTATTACTGTAACTAAATAAAAGTACACAACCGATCACAAGCCTAAATTTAGAGGAAAAAATAGTTTTGCATTAAAAAAAAAATCATTGCGTTTTTTAGTTTTAATAAAAGTTTAAATAAAAGTTGCAGTAATTACCATTTTAATGTCAAAATCTTGTGTTCCTTCCAATATGGGGCCTTGTGAGCTCCATAAAGAGACAAACTGCGCAAACACACAGTAGGAACCAAGAGGCTGGGTCCATTTCCAGGAACTTTTTTTCCTTCCCCGATTACGATGAACTTTGGCAAATTAAATGTTCTGTTCACTGAATGGATTAGCATCGATAATGCCATAAAGAACAG
This sequence comes from Pangasianodon hypophthalmus, assembly GCF_027358585.1. NCBI lineage: Eukaryota > Metazoa > Chordata > Actinopteri > Siluriformes > Pangasiidae > Pangasianodon > Pangasianodon hypophthalmus. Next base: position 4,810,415 of record NC_069734.1, on the reverse strand, counting down.
CAATAATCCACAATATTAGGCTTTAGGACAGCAAACAAACAAATAAGGACATTTATCTAATATATTTATATAAAACAGATATTTATATAAAGCAGGATATTCGTGAATAAAGCGTCTTACACAGTTGAAACCCACATTACTGTATTTTCATTCACTTGTATATTACTGTAACTAAATACTAGTAGATCTAAAACCAATCATTATCTTAACATTGGTTTTCAAACAGAAATATTTAGCATTTTCTAGGTTTTTAAAATATTACCTGCATTTTTAAAGGGGAAAATGTAAAGAAAAAAGTTGGGTTCCAGCCAAATATAATAACTCTCTTTTTAAATGTCAAAACGATGATGTATTACTGTCAATATGGGGACAATTGGGTTCAATAAAGAGACAAGTACACAAAACACACAGTATGAACCAAAAATCTGACTCAATTTGCAAGAACAGTTTGCCTTTCATCAGTTGTGATGAACTTAATCACTTTTCTCACATTATACATGCTATATTTACTGAAAGCACTAGCAATGATAATATGCATAGAGGACTGTGATAATTAATTAGGTATTAGGACAGCAACTGTTATTAGAAATAGATATATTAGGACACTAACTAACTAACTAAGTACACACACACGCACACACACGAACTCACAAAATCTATCTCTGTCTCTCTCTCCATGTTATGGATGGTTCGGGGCCTTTAAGCGGTCAGAGGACAGCCCCTCTTGGCCACTATTTGTAGTTATATATTTTGTAAGGGCCACTTAATGGTGCCATGGCTGTCCTCTTAAGTGCTGCGTCTCAGCCTGCAGGATCTTGTTCGCTACAGCATTACACGCTGAAGATGACGATTAAAACACGGAACGTCCATACATCATCCATGCTTTACATCAGGGTTTAATACCAGCATCTGTTAACATGGGCTAAGTACCATAAAGCCACGCATCACTTCATAAATGATATGATTAGGTGACCTTGGGGCTGGAGACGAGTGTGTGCTGAAATGAGCTCATCAGTTACCGAAGTGGAGAATTAGTCGAGAGGAAGCAGTAACAGGAGCAGGAAGTAGCAAGAACGTCTTCCACACTAGCATTCCTTAAAAATGGCTTTCGAATGTAAATTATTTAACAGATCTAGCACTAGAATGTGTCTGAATATTAATGAGATTATAACTGTATACTGCCACAGACAGATATAACATTAACAGTAACACTACACTGTGCTCTTATTGCATATAAGCAAGGGCAATATTGTAATATTATCATAGAATATAATGATTTTGCAATGTTGACATTGATAGTTAGTACAATTTCATTTTTCGGGAACTCAAAACACTCAAAACAAAAGGCTTCATCTCAAATATTATACTATATATGCTCGCTACATAGGGTATATGATACATATATATATACAGTGCTCTATATACTCAACAAAACGCATCTGAGATTCAGCCCCAAAAATACAAATACTGAAAATTGAAATACTGAAAACTTAAATGCATCATCACTTATAAGAGACTTTTTTTAAATATATTTGATTAGAAAATTGATACACAATTTAAACAGATATGTGAAGATCCATGCTACATCATGCAACAAATTTCGACAGACTAAATGTAAAACACAGGATCTTAAAAATTCTAATTTAGATTTTAACAACATTTATTCCTTAACATTTATCCTCCATTAACTAACATTATTTAACATTATTTAACATGAGCAAACTATACATTTCAGCATGAATAAACCAAAAGCCATGTTAACAAAGTAATAAAGCAATTTAATAGAGCAAGTATTAATTAAATGTTACACCTTAATTCCAAATGAGTCGAAATAAATGAGCATAAATTATATTACAGCAAGCTACTAAATGCTGATAATTAACTGCTCTCAGGTGCCTGAGTGTAAATATTTGCACTCCCCCATTCAGCTTTATGAATTCTGTCAATTAACTATGGCAAATATTAAGTAAGGTGTTTGATCATGTTAGTCATTGTTGACTTATTTATAAATGAGGATTTGTGCAGGTATTCATTATGTTGACATATTTTCAAGTGATCATTCCAAGCATTGGTTACTTTATTAGCTACTTTTTGTGTTTTCATTCCGAAATTAATAGTTTGTTCATGTTAATTATTCCACAGCGCTGCTGAATTCTCGAATCTGATTGGTCAGAAGGTGTTGGTTCATTTTCGAGAATGGCAGCTCTGACTACAAGGTTTGCATTAATGTGCTTGTTCCAAAACGTTCTCATTTCACTCCACTATTACTGTTGATATGGTGAAATTTTCTGTAAGGAAACATATTTTTGAGTCTCCAGTGTCAGTGTTTTGTAAGAGTCAGAGGTAAAGCTGTAACTTTACTGGAAAGTCTGGAAGACAGAGGACTTTATAATTTTCTTGTAACCTGATAAGCTACTTTTTTTGCCTTCTAAGGGACAAGAAAACTTGAGGCTGGTAAGGGTTTATAGCTGCTATAATAAAAGAGATAAAAGGACCTAACTTGGTTCACAACCATTAAACGTAACTATTGAACGAATTGAAATTATGGCATCATTCTTTAATAAACAGAAATGATTAACACTGGAAAGTTGTCTAAAAGGAATAAAATGGTCTGTTATAAGAAAACGGTTAACTTTAGGGTGGTAACAGTAATGCTGCTTCATCACACTACTCCATCGTTCATTATTTTCCTATAAGAGCACACCTCACCCTGTTTTATTCCCTGCAGCATTAGTTATTGAAGGGGACCTTAATGTAAATTATTGGAGAAAAATTAGTTTTCGAACAGTGAAATTTAGCTCAACGATGGCTCACTTCGACACACCCCAGACACCTGAGCAAGCTTGTGTCCACAATCGCACAAAACACAAAAGGAGCACAAAGGCAGGGCTGAGTGATACAAAATTAACATGCAGACACATTCGTGATATAAAAGCAATTTTCTTGCATGTGTTCTTCCAGCGTGATGGAAAACCACTAGATCCTTTTGTCACAACAATTCCAAACATAACCCAACAGACATCATACCAATGTTAATAACTGGGTCGTAATATCATAGCAATGGTAATGACTGTTTGATGCTCGTTAACACCCATTCACACCCATAATCACAGGAGATTACTTTTACAACCTTTCAGAATAAATCACCAGACAAAATTCAAATATATGCAGGTATGAATCTAACCTCATTCACACACACACACACATTGAATAAAGAAGGGAAGGTCGAAACCAGAGAGCGTGTCAAGTGTACGGTGCTGTCTAGATTAACCTCTGAGAGATCCAGGCCGAGTCTCTCCCGCCTGGGCCGCATTCACCAGAGATTGGCAATACAATCGCTCATTTCAATTTGCCCCGAAACCCTATAGCCCGAGTGCCAGACCTGCTGAAATAGCATGCTAATGCGAAAGGTATCTATGATTCTCTCGCCTGTGGGCCCACTGGGGCTCGCCTGTTCACTAACACACTCGCGCACACACACACAAATATACATATAGCACTTGAATTTCGATTCCCATTGTCCTCCATTTATTCTTATTCTCAATTTCTCTTACACACACTCACACACACACACACACACACAGTCCGATTCAGTGCTGAAACTAACCACTTTAGCTAAAGTGAGTGTTAATTATGGACAGCCAAAGCAGTCAATAGAAGGTTAATGCAGAAGTCAGAGGATAAATTCCTTTAAGCATTGCATCACTTGGCCATCTCCCCGGCTCGCCCTCCGCCTGATCAATACGTTTTACTGTAATGCTCTCTCCATCGATCCTCATCAACCCTGTGCTCTGGACACACAGATGAGAAAAGAAAAGAACAGAGGGAAAGAATGCTATACAGAAAGAAAAATCTACAAATAAATGAAATGATTAACGCCTCCTGTCACCTTGCTGCTTTTTTCCCCCCCTTTCTCTTACGATTTTCTAGATCTCTATTCCAGATCTAGAAATTGTTTCGCTAGACACTTGTTCCTAGCCAATGTGCTCTTAACAGCATGGAAATGTGCTTAAAAGCGACATCAGTGTTTCAACACAGAACAATTACCCTGATGAATGTGGGGTTCGGGATGGGGAGGAAATGCGAGACACGCAGATGGGAGACAAGGCTTATTGGGTTAGGTCATTTATAAAGCCACTGCTACAAATGGGCTTGTTTGATCACCACATTAAGGAGAGGTCACACCACGTCCGGGCCGACCCGAAAAGCCTGGATACTGATGCTTTCATCATGACGGATGTGTGAGAGCGAGTACGAGATTCTAATATTTGGAACTAAAGGTGGAAAATACTCAAGCATAGTAATGAAGTACAATTACTCAAGCATTATTTTGGCATATTTACACTTCACTTGAGTTTGACTTGAAAGTGAATATGTGTACTCTTACGTAATTTCCAAGAAAAAAAAAAGACTTTTACTTTTTATTCCTTATCTTTTTATTTAGACCTTCAAAGTACTTCACGAAGGTCTCTTGTTCTCTTATCAAGCCAATGACGTTACTCTACGTATCAATCCAATGGGCTCCAGGACATTTTATTTGCACCTCAGTTTAGCACTGAATCACGTTCATCAATGTAGATTGTCATCAGTGTGACCTTCTCATGCTACACATGGATAAGCCACTGCAGTGCAGTGTTGAATTTGAGGATGTGCACCCTGGCCCTACCTCATTAAAATACATCAATATGCTGGAGTATACAAAATCTCCTATAAAATGAGGCATCTACTTTGCCTCACTAGAAGCCATCTAATTTGAAAAAGCATGCTGAGGTAAGTTTCACTAATTTGCTACCACTAATGGCTATAATTAACTAAGTTAGCATCTGCTAATGCTGGGTTAGGCTAGCATCAATCCCAATTTGTCTAGGCAGAAAGTTCTAGCTAATGATGTTTTCAGAAAAAATGGTGTAGTTGCTTTAACGTGAAAATCATCAATAGTTATAGATAACTAATAAAAGTCACTTTTTACAACAAAAACATGACATTAACTTAAATTCATCAGTTAAAAATTTTCACTTGAGTACATTTAAAAAAAAACATTAAACTGAGTATCATTTCAAGATATTATCTTTTATCTATATCTGTCAACTTATGTATAATTTCCAGGTACTTGTCCATGATTGTTTAGAACAATAAATAGTTGGCAACAATATTCCGACTGTACATGGCATAGATTTCTTTAAACACAGTTGCTTTCCTCATAACTCCATTCCAGGTGTGCAGCTGGGTGTTTTTAATGCTTTGATCGGGAATGCAATCAAACGAGTCATGCAGAAAACAGGTTACGTGGCTCATAAAAATCACGTATGACATACGCTCATACGACGACGTGTCTACGTGATCACTTCAAACACCTCTTTATAAACAGTCAGACCAAATTACGCAAATATAATCTACAGGTTTCTCGAATTAAAAACGTAAAATAAAATGAATATAAACCTAATTAAAAGACTAGAGCAGACCTGTCAGCGTCACAGCCAACCTAACACTGACTTCCTGTAAGCTGATCTTGGAAAAAAATTCATCCAAATTTTGATGAGCAAAGTTTATGTGGTTGGATTTCATTCAGTTTGAATGAATGTATGTTGTATAAATAAAATCAGAAAGGTACCACAGCTAACCCCGCCCCTAACCGTGGTAACTTTTCATATGACCCGAGTCACGCGAATGGTTAGACATTTGCAAGCATGAGACCATGAACACCATGAAGTCTTCAAACACCTGTCCAGCATGTTTCAGTAAAATTTATTTAAATGACTTAATGCTGATAAGGGTTTCTGTAAAGGCATATACAGATTTGTAAACCCACAAAAGCTCTCAAACCAAGCAAACCAAGCTGAAGAGAATGCCTTTAGAAAATTCTGTGTAATCTGTTCTTACTCATTATTATATTTGCTCTCATCTTGGAAGCATGACAACCAAACAAACGACGACGTGAAAAAAAAATTACTCTCAGTAATGAAAGCAGACATATAACACCAGGTTTGATAAGTAAAGAAATTTTATACCACAGTCTTGTTGAATTCTCTACTTTTATTGGTCAGAAGGTTTTGATTAATGTTCTATTCTAGGGGCTATCTAGGGGCTCTGACAGTAGTTCCGGCTGCAAGACAAACCATAGGGTTATATTAATACATTCATTTCTATAGTAACAGCAAATTCACATGGACTTGTATGGCTGACACGCTACATTTACTAAGATTAATAATAAAGAAAACGTGTTTAGTTAACAAAGAAAAACATGTAGTCAATATGATCAAGCACTATGTAAGGATGTGTATGTATGTTTATTTAAAATTTATTGAAGGAGTCTGCAGTATCAGTGCTTTGTGCCATTCAGTAGGTTTTCCACCGCATTAAAGTCTTCAAGACAGATGTAGGTTGCATTTTCGGGTTTCTTGGTAACACAACAAGCTGCGATTTGTGATTTGTGAAACTAACTTGTTTAAACATTAAATGTAAATATAAATTGATTAAAATGTATAGTTCTAAAATAAATAAAAAATTGAAATCGTTGGGAAATTGCTGTGGTATAAAAGGAGTAAAACATTTCAGGATGTGCTGTTATTGGAAAATAATCAACTTTGGCACGGTAACAGTAACTCCAGTTCACGCAGGGCCACATCACAGCACCCTGACCATCGTTCATTATTTTCCTCTAATAGTACACCCCCAAGTGTTAAAGTATTTTAATTCTTACGTAACTATGCAAAGCTGAAAAGTATCTGTCAGGAAGTCAACGTTAGTCTCATAACCTGAAATCTGTATGACGCTGAACTAGCAAGAGTGATCTGCTTGAAAATTAGACAAACTAAAAAGAAACTGATATGAAATGATACACAAACCTCGCCTGTAAACCTATCTTAACCTTCTTATGTTTCCATACAAATTGAGTTGTGCAAATTGTTACAAGCCTGTGTTGAGTTGTGGGACAGCTCTCCTCTTCTTTCAGTAAAATTTATTCAAATTACTTAATGGTGATAAGGACTCTGATGTAATCTCAGTGCTTCAAATCGCAAAAATGTTCATATATATATATATATATATATATATATATATATATATATATATATATATATATATGAACATTTACACACACATATATATATATATATATATATATATATATATATATATATATATATGTGTGTGTGTGTGTTGCGTATATGAACTGAGCTACAAAGAAAACAAACACTTTCGAAGGTCTCAATTATTACAAGATAGCCAAGCAAAAGAATATATATTTATATATATATATATATATGTATATATATATATATATATAGTTCGGACACTAAATCTAACCCCGCCCCTAATCTTAACTAAAACCATCACAGCTTTTCATACGAATGTTAACAAATTTGCTAGTAAATAAAGACTAAAAAGTTCAATAAGTGGTCAATTTGCTAAGTGTGACATTCTGCGACGGCTGCGTGACATTCGCGACGTGGCAATTTATCAAACTGACTCAGCCCTCGAGCTGTAGGAAACAGTAAATGTGACCACTCCCCAAAATTGTTCAGACTGTGAATTGTTAGACAACAATACTGTTAATATTTATTTTTCATTCTGTAATGACAGTGTTAAAATATGACAAGTGGTTTAATAGCTTCAGGTCTACTGATGCTGCTTATCTGTGTTTGCATGAGTGTGTGAGTGTGTGAGTGTGTGTGCGTGTGGGTGTTTAAATACTATAGTCAGTATCACACCAGGCTTCAGAACATTCTATTGTGTGAGGACTGTGCTGACGGTGCTTTCTGCATGTGACACATCAAACGTGTCACACATGTTCCTTTCATTATGATTCCCTAATAAAACTACCATATGATCAGCCTTTCCTTTTTTTAACAGCTATAAAAAGCAGACTGTTTCTTTTTTTCCCTCTCCAGAATGTTGGCGGTGGCTAGGGTGACGCTTTTTTTCAGAACTATGAGCTCGACATTAGCTACCTTTTGGGTGAGCCGCCTGCACAGGGAGGTCTAACTCCATGTGTACAGCAAGAGTTTCTATTAAACCACATGAAACGCCGTCTCCTAGTTAATGTCTCCTAAGTCTGGGTGTCTGTGGTATCGGTGCACTTTTGGTCAGCACAACAATCTACATGCTGAGGGGAGGGAGACCCACCCAGCACACTCACACTCCCCTTAGGCTGTTTGATGTGGCTGGAGTGGGTGTGCGAGTGTGTGGGTCCTACTCCAACCAGATGCCGACCAATCCAACACACACGCGCGCACACATACACACACACACACACACACATGCAGCAAGGTGGCTACTAAACAGCCTCCATAATTGGGGTAATAAAAGATGACGGTGGTGTGTAGTGTGCAGCAGGACAGAGCTTGAGCACTCTAAACCAGGTGGCGGTCCATTTTCCTGTTACAGGACAAACAAATTACCCAACACCTTTCCTGATCTTTCTCCTCAGGCCAAGGAAAGAACGCGAACCAGACGTCAACCGTGGCTAATTTACGATCCAGGTTCAAACAAACACGCATTGTAAATAAAAAGAGTTAGGTTAGGTTAAAGGCAAATAGACGAGATTGGCCTTCACTGCTAAGTGAATGGAGCGCTAGAGGAAGTGAAGATGAACGACCGGGACGTTCTCTTCCCCACCTGACCTGCTTCAGGTGAGAAATCATCCTGGACCTCCAGAGCAGTGGAGTAACGACACTAAAACAAACATTAGCTCTGGACACACAATGCTTTGGCTTAATATGACAGCAGAGAGTGTGTCACGTCACAGTGCCTCGATGTGTTTTATCAAGAATAACTGAAAAAAACTGCAATCGTGGCAAAAGTGGTAAAAAAGTGGCACCCCCACAGCAAAAAGATAATCTTCTTCTTTTTCACAATAAATGAACCAATAAATAAATAAGTTCAAAATGAGTAAATGAGTCATGGGCATAAAACATACATAAAATCATTGTTTTTTCACTAATAATATTTTAAGACACACTAGTTGACCATTTTTGTTCAAAAAAAATAGAATTCCACTATGTTAATAATGAAATGTAGACATAAAGATATAACTAAAATCATTTATTTCTTTCAATTATTAACAATCTAAGACAAACTAGTTAACCATTTTTATGTTAAAAAAAAGAAGTCCATTATGTTAAAAATGTAATGTATACATAAAACATAACTAAAATCATTTATTTCTTTCAATTATTAAAATTCTAAGACAAACTAGTTAACCATTTTTTGTTTAAAAAAAATAATTCCATTATGTTAAAAATTAAATGTGGGTATAAAACAGCCTACATCACCTATTTTTTCACTATTTATATTTTAAGAATATTTCTTCCATTTAAAAAAACTTCATATCATATGTGGGCATAAAAAATAACTAAAATCATTGTTGTCATTTTTTTTAAACATTAAATTGTACACTATTTGACCATTTATGCTACAAAAAAAGAATTACATTAAGCTGCAATGACAAGTGGGCATAAAACATGTCTAAAATAATTAGTTTTGTCAATTATTAATATTTTAAAGATACACTATAGGACCACTGAAAAAAATCGAATTCCATGACATGAACAAACAGTAACTAAAATCTTTTTTTTTTTTTAAACTATTAATATTTTAAGATACACTATTGGACCATTTTTGTTGGTGCTAATGAAGAAATATGTGAAACCTGTGAAACCTAAAACAATAAAAACATTTCTTGTTCTAATTTCTTGCTAAATATGTTTATTTTGTCCTAAGGGTATGCAAATTTTTGCATACCCTTATGCAAACTATAGGTGTTTATTGCTGACATATTGCATGTTGAAAGTTTCACTTCTGCACCAAAGCTGTGTTTATTTGCACAGTGAGAGAAAAATGGTGGGAAAAAAAGGTAAAAATTGTTGTGAATTGTTGTGAATGTGGAAAGAGAGAGAGAGAGAGAGAGAGAGAGAGGGAGAAGGGCCTGAGGGAGAGGTTACGAGGTTGTGAATGTGCAGTTTGTCATAGGCAAGCGTTTGAGGGCCCATAAATCTTAGAGTGATCAGGAAAGGGCTCACGGCGAGGTGGCGAGCGTTAACTCCACTTACCCATGTCAGATGTGAGCATGGAGCAGCATTACTTGAAAAACTTGCTGTTCGGTGAAATGTGACTGTAAAACAATCACCTTTACACACAAACAGATACACATATACACACATGTACACATTCACAAGCCTTGTGGGCATCATAGGAGCGGTGCAATAACCTGCTTGATGAATGGTCCTGTCCTGACAGCTATAGTGGCACACCGGTGGCCCGTGTCTGACCCTGGTCACGTGATCGAGCCGAGCGCAAAGTTCCACAATTCCCACCTGTCTTCAGGTGACAACGGGCGGTCAAATGGGGTCGGCTAATTACGGCCCGCACAAACGGCACGCCTTTCAGCCTTCTCATTGTCCTGTTACAAATAAAGCCTGTTTAGAGCTATACAACAGTTACTGCGTGACCTCATGAGCCTATAGACTGAGGCAGAAAAGTTACAGATGCTCCATTTCAGTAAAGAAAAATAACGCACGTGCATGCAAAATGACTTCCTTACGTAGGTTAAAGTTAGGATTTGGGTTTGCGCCATTGTTATTGGTCACACCTGCTTTTGTTACTCTTTTGTACAAAATCAAACAAAATCCGTGCATATTTCTGTTACTTGTTTAAATTTATACAAAATTTCCACAATATTAAGTTTGCTTATTTTTGCCTAACCTCATAATACCCAAACTAGAAAATTTACAAACGTATTTCAATAGACCGCATGCTGGTTTTTACCTTTTTTTTTGTTTGTTTATTCATAAACAAGTTCCTCAGTTTGGCATATTTGTAGCTAATGACTTGGTTTTTTTTAGCAAACAGCTTATAGACTTTCAAAATGTGTACAAGGTTCACAAGTGTAAAATTCGGTTAAGTTTAGGGGTGGAGTTAGCATTCATAGATAAAATCCAATCATATCACACTCATTTGTTTGATTTTGTGCATATATTTAATGGGACGAATGTTGTGCCATTCTCAGAAGGTTTAAAAAAAGTTACAAAGGGTTATGGACAGACGAAAAATAAGACAAGAAGACAAGTATATAGTCATTATCCACAAGTCTGCAAGTCTTTGGCCAACCTTTCAGCTCTGACCTGTGGCGTTCTCTCCTCATATCGCACATAGAGAATATTACTCGAGTCTGTTGAGTCTCTTGACAGGTATAATTGTGATGTTCTGCTAGCAGGAACGTTATATGACGGCTTTGCGTTGGAGTTTATTTTGATTGTTTTTGTCAGTGTTTCTACATACAGTAAAACCCCTATATCCCGCTGTTTCAGTGGACCGCAGTCCGAAAAAAATAGATAGAAAATTGCAGAAATACAGTAAACATTCATAATTTAAATTGTGGGCTGTTCTGAGTAACGTGATGAAATGTCTTGCGGTTCTGCCCGGGACTTTAATCATTTAATCATCCCTTTATCCAACGTATCCATACTGTATACACTACCCATATATACAGATGTACATAGTCTATATTTCTATATACATAATCTATATTTCTACTTCTGCAACATAGCTATACTTTATCATGTTTGTTTGTATGTATGTGTATGTCTGTTTTTATTTTTTTACATAGTTTGCACTTGTCTTGGCATTCAATGTGGACAGCAAAGAAAGAATTTCATCGTACAGGGAAACTTGTTTTTCCTCACTGTGCACATGACAATAAACGCTTTGAATTTAATATATATATATATATATCCGCTCAGGGGCTTGGAACTGGGGTGTGGATCCGGGGGTCCTATTGTACTTGCATCTTAATTATTCGAAAAAGATCACCTGTCATCTGTGTATGCTAATTAATCCACTTAGCAGAAATTGTGCTACTGTCAGCTAACATAGGATTCGGAATGAGTAGCTCGAGCTGTAGTTACAATGTGAAGCAACGTTTGAACAGACATACATACCAAAAGAAATGTTTTTCCGGTCTTTTTCCTAACCGATTCTTATTACTACAAAAGCTACACGTGCTCTTTCAAACCCTGCAAAGCCAGGTAGCTACTTTTTAGCTTTTTTTCCCCTCCAAAGTACAAAGTAACACAAACTGATTTTCTGTTCAACGGAAAAGTAAAAGCAATGGGAAACCCCCCAGTTGAATGGAAACCAAGCACTAACCTCACAGACTGGTAAACACACAGAACAATTTAAACAAGCAATAAACATAATTACAGTTCAGTTGCTAGTGACATGATAATTACTGAGGAGGTACATTCAACTTCAAACACGAGGAATGAGGGAGGTAGAGATAGAGAGAGAGAGAGATTGCGGAGAAAGTATGCGAGATAGACATGACAGGGAACGAATAAAAAGAAAAAAAAACAGATAGGGCCAACCCTTTTCATCTATCATCTCTCCTACCACACCAGCACCTGAGTCATATTGTTATTCTCGCCAATTATGACTTAACAGCCCATGCCCGAGGACAGAATACAAATGTTTCAGGGTTGAACACATTCCTTTTTGTGGTAACTTGAGTAAGACACGTAGTTCAAAGTGAATGGAAACAGTAGAGATAGTTAACATTTCATTTGATTGGCTCACATGGAAAGGAAATAAGTGTGTGAGAAGAGCGACGTCTCTTCACAGGCATTCTCTCACAAATCTCAGCTACCATCAGGTGGAACGTGACAGGGTGTACAGCGATACCTGAGGGGGGAGTCACGAGACTGTGTAATTACCAGAGCAATTTATGTTTTCCAACATTTTAATTATCTGTACAATTGATTGCAGGATTAATTGCAGACTCTAACAAGTTATTCGAGTCTGTGGAGTAAACTGAGATCGTTCCTTTCGAAACAAACATTGTTTACAAGCAGATAGTTTACAGTCCAGGAAAACTATCAGGGGGTTAAAAATTTGTAAGAGTGAAGAGACATATAAAACATAAGAAACACTGTGTGCACATGTGTGTGTGTGTGTGTGTGTGTGTGCATGTTTAAACTTTGCCAGGTGTTTGAACTCCAGGCTCACCTGACCCTCCTGCTGCGTGGACACGGCTTTTGTTTCAGCCTATTAAGTAAATACTGTAATTAAAGCAGTGTGGCATTTAAAAGGCTGCGAACAGCCAGCAATTTGTTGAAAGAAGCAGGCGGGCCAAGCAGCCCTGAAGGCACACCGAGAGCATGTACAGAGCATACACACACACAAAAACAAGAGAAAGAAAGCAGCCCGAAAGAGGCATGTGGCCTAAAGCACTTGTGTATGTGTGTGTGACAGATTAGACAGGCTGTCTACATGAGCATCCAACATGGTCTCTTGATTCATAAGGTGTCAGTGAAATGAGTTCTCATGAGCCGATTCATATAAAAATGAGAGGTTATGGCATGATCAAAGTGTTCAAGGAGTCATTTACAAATAAGTGACTCATCTCAAAGAGTCATTTACAAACAAGTGAATCACCTCAAAGAATCATATACAAATAGGTGAATCACTTGAGGAGTCATTTATAAATAAGTGAATCTCTTCAAAGAGGCATTTACAAATAGGTGAATCACTTGAGGAGTCATTTACAAATAAGTGAATCTCTTTGAAGAGGCATTTACAAATAAGTGAATCACCTCTAAGAGTCTTTTAAAAATAAGTGAATCACTTGACTAATATCTAAAAGATGGTAAAGGCCTAGGGTTAGAGGTTCGTTCAGTAAGTGGATCAGTAACTTTTTGAGCAGATCTGGAGTCTATCTTGGGAAGACTGTACGTGAAGTAGGGATACACCATGGATGGGATGCCAGAGTATTGCAGGGTGCTACGTACATATACATTCATGGGCAATTTAGGGTAGCCAATTCACTACTAGGACGTTTCTGGAAGGTAGAGGAAAGCAGAGAACCCAGTAGAACAAACACGGACACATGGAGAACATGCAAAACTCCACACTGATAGTCATCCAAGCTCAGGATCAAACCAGGGACCCTGGAGCTGTGAGGTGGCCATGCTACCCGCTACACTATCTAAATATTTTCATATGAACTTTAACAAAATGGCTTCTCTTCATTTGCATTCATAATAGTTTTGTGTAAGTTCGACTTAGAGCCAGCACAGTGTGTGGGAGTGCCACTCAACCTGATGAGTAATGCAAATAGGAAGGGTTACCCCAAGATATAAAAATGATAAATATGAATATTGCATGTAATTTTTTTTGATTATGTTTTTGTTTTTATTTCCATTTTTAACATACTGTTCTGTAGATGCCAAACCAGATGCCAGAAGATGTATGCTAAAAATGACACGTATGAACATTACATGTAATTAATTTTTCAAGTTGTTCCAACTTTCTTAATTATCGACTGCTGTTTAAATTTTTAGCATACTTTATTAGGGTTTGTTTTGTGGATGCCATACTTGATGCTACCTGATGTCCATACAACTTCAAACAAGTCAGACGGACTATGTCTCAGTTTCATAGAGTGAAGTAAGAAAACGTATATTCCCATCTCTAGCTCTAATTTTACCCGAAGCAACTTTCTGTGTAAATTGTAACAAATGTATAAATGATTCTCGTGTGTTTTTTTGTTTTAAATTAGCCCACTTTTGCACAGAATGGTTAAAGATCTATCTTTTATTTTGATTTATCAATGTGAATGACCTTACCATCCCTGTTAATAACGTCAGCAGTTGCCATTTCCGAACGTGGTTGCCATTTCCGTCTAGTTGATGTTGTCGAACCTTTGCAATCAAGCCACTGCCTAAACACAACATGTTCTGTAAATCTGCATTATGTCTACATGTTTGAGTGTTGACATTAGTGTGTAGACAAAGGACTGGGTGGATCAGAGAGCAAATTGTAATTTTTTTTTTTTATTACATATGGGTGTGATGCATTCATTCTTCCTGCCACAAAGAGAAGCAGTTTAATATCGTCACCTCAATGTTTGTACAGCTATTAAAGACATGCCTCAGGACCTGAGGCATTCCACTGATGTTTGCGCACGCTAATAGCTTTGTGCTCGAGTACCTTAACGTACAAACGCCCAAAAGTATCTACACAGATACTTTTTTAATTATCTTAAAATGTTACATGTGATACTGAGAAAGACATGACTTTTTTGTTTGAGATTTCAAACAAAAAAAAAAAAAAACAGAAGAAATAACAAATGACCTATGACCTTTTCCCCCAGCTTCACCCCTGCCCACTGCCCACCACTGGAATACACTTTCTGGTTTGAATTTCCTCGCACTCGAACAGCTGTGTCATGCTTGAAAATCTACTCAGTACAACACAAACAACCCAAATATAGTTCACTCACTGTGTCAACCTCCTGCTTAGAGCTAATTATAGGCAAGAACTCATTATCAAGCCCAGAAAAAACACATAAACAACTGACCTAAAATAGCTGAACCACATTTTTTTCATTCAAATGAAATTAACGATCAGTGGAAATGTTTTGATTGTTATCTATTTAGCCTTTATTTAACTAGGGAAGACACACTGAGACAAAAAAAATCTCCTTTAGAAGAGAGTCTTGGTCAAGAAGGCAACACAACAGTTACTACAGACAACAGACACAGGACATAACAACAGGACATAATACTAATAAATAGTCTGTGAAACAAATACAAGAGCTGAAACTATTCTCTTATACTGTAAATAGGTTAAAACCTGACAATGAAATTAACTGCACAACTTTCAGATGGTTCTGCAAGTCGTTCCATGATGATGGGGCGCTATAACTAAAAGCTGGCTTACCAAATTAAAATCTCACAGATTGAACATCAAAAAGATTTTTTTTTGCAACAATACAGACAAATAAATATGTAGTCTGCCGCTCAAGTATGCGGAAGAAGGCAGATAGCTCTTTCCTCCGAGTGTGTTACTTTGCCCTGTGACACAGCAAGGGCAGTAGTTTGAAAACATGCAGTAGATGGCTTCAAGTGTCTTGGAAGAAGAACGTGTTAGCCTTCACCCTCCCTGGTTAGCAGCTGTCATGTGATGTGAAGAGCTGGCTGGTGGATGGGTGAAAAAAAAACCCATTTTGATGAAATATGTTTATGGTGTTGAGGTGTCAAAGTACGAACAAAACCCTGACTTTTTGTCCCTTTTGTCCCTTTTTTTTCCCCAGAATTCCACCACAGCGGCATCCGATGGGTTTTCCTACACCGCCACATATAATGTATGTTCTATACAATACAGGAAGTCTAAAACCCTTTCCTGTGGTAAAGGAATAATGATTTTACATCGCAAAGCCATCAAAATGGCTAAAAGTAATTCAGAAAGCACATCTGTAGTTGGTTTAATATGAGAAAGTCAAGGGAAAGGAAAACGTCGTTACCGGACCAATACAATTTCGAAGCGTGGAAAAAAAAATACAGCAAATCTACAGCAAATTCAATCAACACATTCAAAAGCTTAGTCTACAGAACAATAAGATACTGACAGCCATTCTAGACTCATCATTCACCATTCATCATTCAACCTTTCCTTGCCATGACATTCACATCATTATTTTTGTAGTCATATGTTTTTAATGTTTCGTAAGGTTGTGGTACGAAAGCAATAAACTTGTCAGAAGCTACAATTTTTTATCACATACAAGCAATGCAGAAATCAAACTTGGTGTAATTTTATAAATGGCCCACTGTCGAAGAACAAGAAGTTGATAAGCACATTGTTGTCTATGAATTGTTCATCCGTCAATTACACAGCCTGTGTGCAATCCTTCATGTCATCTTCAATGGCATCCAAGATTCAGTTTTTTAATATTTTTAGAATTTTAATAAAATTCTGAGTTGACTTCTTTAAATTTAAACTTCTTTGGACTATTTTCACTTTGGTTTACAGTTTCCTACATTACCCACAATTCTGTTCGACTACTTGCTGATAGTGCTGCTGATAGCTTTATCTCTACTCAAAGATAGCGATGCAGCGGCGCTTTAATACTTCAGTCAGTCCTGCTCTCTCAGCTCCACATCTGTACACTTTGCTCAAACAGATCAGCTTTCAAAGCTTTCATGCTAATCCCGCCGTCAACGCCATAGCATCCGTCATCGCCATCCGTCAACGTCATAGCAGCCGTCACAGAACGTTAACTAGCCAAGCTGAGTCAAACCATAATATGCCATAATTTTCCTACATTGAATTTCTCGTTAAAATGATGTTGACTCTTGCTGGAAAATGGTGAGTGACGAAAAAAGCACTTTTTTTTTTTTTTTATTTTAGGAGCTAACAATGGAACGTGATGTTATCCCTTAAGTTAAAGATTATTTACATTTCTTCGCCTATTAAACACCATTGTAACTGCATTAGCCCCTTGTGACGTCAGAGTGGCAGACTTCTTACAGGAATAATGAAAATGCAGCAACAAATTAGCGCCCTTATCACTAAGCACATCACAAATGTTTCAACATAAACAAGTTTAATGTGTTCCAGGGAGGAATTTTCCTTTAACAAATACCAAGTTGTCATAGTGCAACTGCATTCATGCAATACAAGTCACGAACAGAAAAGATTTGCATAAGTCATGTAATGATAATTGCACGAAATGAATCAATGCTGTCAAGCCACACCTACCACCAGCTAATCTCAAGCAAAACTCTTTAGCCAAAAGCATGACCACAGAGATTTTGCTTATCCGTTATCCTTTACAACAACCCTGAACAGAGCAAACAATACTTCCCTGGTGGTAGCATTCAAGTCGAAAAGTATCACTCAGCGCTGCTTTTGATGACAAGAGCCGGACTAACTCCTCGCACGCTGTTGTAGCTTTTTTACCTTTTTCTGTTATGACTAATTGAAGCTCATTTCTGGGCTTCAGAGAAGCGCATTAGTCAGGTTTTGGCTCTGTGCCATCGTAAATAGTACTCGGGTTCACAGAAAGAAAAAAAAAAATCAAACAAACACAGACAACACAATGCACGTTATGTCAGACAATCAAAACAAGTTTCTGATCCATTTCACCCAGGACCTGGTTGTTCATACGATCGTGCTGAATGTGAAGGTTTGAGATTGGAACTTTTTGTCACAGCATGCCTGCGACACCTGTTCAACACTGCACCATGCAGCCAACTGAAAATTACTAGGTGAGTCTTTGATGGCAGTGGTTAGTTTAATTAAAGAAACAAAACTCTCAGGTTACAACCCCACTCTTCCCTCTCTGCCGTTGCTTCGTAAACAAGGCCGTTTCATGCCAATCTTTTTCGGGGTGTCATGGGACGGCATAATGATGGAAGACATCCCAGCCACCTGCAGTGAAATGAACTCTATGACACAAGACACGTGTCACATATGACATCCTGGCAACTGGGACAAGCCTGCAGTCAGGTACATGCAACTATTTGTCTGTTTAGGTCCTTGAGACCCACATCAAGGTCTTGGAACCTGTTGTATCATCGTTAAACCAACCATCTGCCAATCTGATTTAATTCCATCTTATACTACAGGCAATCAAATATATCTGTAGATGTCGCAACTCTGAATTAGATAGTGCTGCAAGCCCCGATTCCAGTCTTGGAAGTTTTCTATATTGAGCTGTACTTGTCTCTGAATTCTCAGCATTTGTACTTGGACATGTCTTGGTCTTGGGCATTGGTCTTGGTTTTGACTAAGAGTTTGTAAAAATAATATTTCTTTTCTTTTCATTTAGTAAGTAGTAATTCCTTCTTCTAGAAAACATAATCACTGGTGCAATGCATGAATGAAGCCAACTAGTTCAAGTAAAGACCTGGCCTCAAAAAGGATTTAATGGTTTTTGGTCTTGCTTTTAGTTGGACTTGACCTTGATTTTGCCTCAACCCACTTAAGATCTCAGCTAGTCCTGGTCTTGAACTAGTCTTGGACTTGACAATGACTACAATGACTACAGAGTCTTGTCTACAGTCCTAGCTGGAACCTACCAGAGCCAAAATATATATGAAAATATGTGTCGATTTCATCACTCTGAACATCTCCAATGTACATAGTGTAATAAAACTGATCTATATACTGCATATCGATACTCAGAACCATGGAGGCAGAAAGACAAATGATTTTTTTCCACAAATGTACCTCACAGTTTGATGAAAGAAGGAAACAGTTTACATTGTCACTTTATGGAAGATATGGTTTATACGCAATAATGCACGAGCCATCGGACAGACAGAGAATGAGCGTTCAGCTAAAGTCTGATCGAGTTCTGTGAACACTCAAACTGCTCCTGCATGGTGGATTTCCGCTAATTAGTCATGGCAATATAAACATTTACAATTGTTTGCTACGTCACTAATACAAACAAAATGCTGACGTGCGATCTTGAAGCGCATCAACGTTTGATTTAGACGTCATGCTTTCGGAACATACTGTGAAACAAACCCATGAATCATTCTCATTTTGTATTTACGCTGTGTAAAACAAAGCATTTAAATCATGTGCTAACATGGAGGCTTTTGTTTGATATTAAACTAGCCAACTCCTGCGCTAGCACTAGCATCCTGCTTAGCAGGATGCCTTTTTTGCCTCCAGAGAGACGAATGATTTATGATCCTTTATTTTTTTGCCTTTCACATGCCGAGTGTACAGAACATATATTATTAGCAGGTGACTTCTGTGTCCTAGAATACGTGAGGTAATCCGTTAGAGAAGACGTTAGCATTAACAGGTTGAGCAAGATTCTCGTGAGACCTGCAGCTAGCTTACGTGGATATGTGGATAGAACAGTGTATATTGGGTGTGTAATGGTTTAAAGAAGAATTAGGCTTGAATAGGTAAGTCCAAGTAGTGACGTTGAGTCTCAGAAATCTAAACAGAAAGCAGACATGTTCTAGGAGTGCTTGTGTCTGATCTAATAACTATCGAGTGCAAATGATTTAGACAGATGACAAGCTTGCACCCACACATTGACACACATCCAAAAAAAAAAAAAAGGCATGTTGCACACAGAGGCTTTTTGAGTGGACTGGATCAATATGCAGTAGTCAGGATTGTGTGTTTTTGTGTGTGTGTGTGTTTGTGTGTACGCCCTTCCTGCCCCCTGGCCCTCTCCTGAGGCCACCGGCTGTCCTCTTTTCCTCATCTCTTCTACTTCAACTAACACACACACACACACACACACACACTTGTCAAAGCCAACATCATAATGTTTCATCTTCATCAGGTATCCTGTAGTACAATCCATCCAGCATGGAAGTGAAGCTGGAGACACATACACACACGTACACATCCCCTGTGTTTCAGGCTTGTTCACAACACTGTACAGATATAAATGGCTTGTTCATGTAGCTCTGTTGGCCCCTGGTACCAGTCTCTCTCTCTCTCTCTCTCTCTCTCTCTCTCTCCGTCTGACATTCACTGACAGCGGACAACGACAGGTACAGGAATCTGCAGTGGTTCGGATTTAATGCTCTAAAAAGCACCGGGTCCCTCTGCTACCTACTTACCTTCAATCACAGCTAACATCACAGGACAGTAGAAAGGGCACGAGAGAAAGACTGTTTTTGCTCAAATCTCAGATCGATGGGACTGAAGTGGATAACAGATGCTGTAACACACACTCCCACACGCACATCCACAGAAACACAAGGATGCCAGACATGACGGCACACTCTGGACCAGATGTAGATCTCAGGACCGCTATGTGTCCTCTTACTTACTTACTAGTAAAGAGCTTTAGGCTCTAGATTAAAATAAATAATGAAAACAAGGCCATGTTTCAGCTTCAGGTTCCATTAACAGGTTCCATGGTGATATAAATGGTCCTTATGATTTATTCAGATAAAAGAATATTGAAGATTGGAAAAACATCATCTGGCCTTTTCCCAATCTTCAGCTGTCCAGTTTGGGTGAGCCTGTGCCCACAGTAGCATCAGATTCCTGTTCTTGGCTGACATTTGTGGAATCTGATGCAGGTGTAGCACATCTGACTCAAGGATCGGTGTGTTGTGCGTTCTGAGATGCTTTTCTCCTCACCACGGTTGTAAAGAGTGGTTATGTGAAATACCGTAGGCTTTCTGTCAGCTCAAAACAGTCTGGCCATTCCTCTCTGACCTCTTTCATCAACAAGGTGTTTCCAGCCACAGACATGGCGTTCACTAGATGCTTTTTTTTTTCTTCCCTGCATCATTCAGTGTCAACTCTAGAGACTGTTGTGGGCATATGTATAGAATTTTGTATTGTCATGTAGATGTAAATTAAATGTGTATTGGTTTTTGCAAAAGATTTATCTGTACACTTTACAATAAATTAAGGTACAATGCAAAAGTTCTAATGTTATTTACATTGAACCTGACATACTACGCCACTTGAGCCCATTAGGCATAATTTTGCAAAAGACCTTGCATGTTATATTTGAACCCAGCATACAAGCTTAAACTTTTGACAACATGCAAATGGCTTCATTCAGAATCAGTGCCTTATGTTCACTGGGAAAGTTTCTCGTATTCAGAATTGGTTTACACAACTTATGTTGATGTTCTGAGTGGTCCAAGCAGTTTATAAAAATGTCCTGTGTGTAGTTCATGGCTAAGAGTTTGCCAGATGTCAAACAGGGTTTTTTCAATAGCATCTAAACAACTGTCTTTACAAAACAAGCATTTAATACTTGGTCATGTAATCATGGTCGTGGAAATGATCTGAGTTGCAGCAGTCATGGAAATATTAAGATGCCACCCAAGTCCTTGACATCACCAGCTCCAGAAACCAATTTTGTCCGCATTGATCTGGATCTTTTGCAATGGAAAAGGCTGGTACGGTTTGGGATTAGGCCTCTGCTCCAGAACCAGTACCGGAAAACACTATCTGGCTCACACTCTTCCAGTCACTACCACAGTGCCTTAACTGCTGAGCTTCCACTGCAATTAAAGGCAGACAAAATATCTGCAATTTGTTCTTCATATTCGCCTCACAAGCAAGTTGTCCTAAATGTTGTGACTAACTTAATGCGTGTAATCCGCAGGCGACATACTAAACATTTGAAAGGTATTATTCTGCATTTGCTCCTAAAGTTTTACTCCTTGTTTTCACGGTTCTGACTTACTCTGGAATAGTGAGGTGGAGGCCCATGGGCAAAGCCGGGGATTTAACATTTGCTAATCTGCAGCTGAAACAAAGTGGAGCAGGAGAAGAAGTGGGGCGCAGAGAATGAGAGATGGGGACAGGGAAGAAGAGACACAGTGGGAGGAAGGCAGAGAAACGGAATGAGGCACTTCCGTTAAAGTCCTCAGGCATTCATATGTTAATGCTGCCTGCTTCCTATGCTTACTGTCAACAGGATCTTGCTAAGGCATATAGCCTCCAGCGGCGCCTGCGGAGCCTGGCGGCAAACGAACAGAATACACACTAAATCCAACTTGTCTGTACAAACACGCACACATACATCAACCTGCCTCTCCAAATGCACACAGGCCTTCATGACCTTCTCACTACATGCACACACCTTCCTCTACTCCACGTTTTAGTTACTGATTAAGCCCCATGAGCTTTATGCTAAAATCTAAAAACATCTTGGCTTCCATGTCTCCTTTCACCTGCTTTTGTCGGAGAGACAAACCCCACATGTGTCTGTGTTCCACACTCTGTACATCAGAGCGCTAATGAGGATGACTGTAACAGAACCTGAAGATTAATTTGTAGAGCGAAGGCAAAATGTTTTTCCGGCAAACAAACAAAGCTGAAAAGTTGGCGCTATGAACAGGAGCTGGAGGTGCTGAGACAATTAAGGCTTGAACTAAATAAAGGCATGACATGCTGCATGTGAAAGACAAAGTCTCATACTAGTAAAGAAAGATGAAAGATCGTCTTTGGTGTTATTTGTACTTTCTGTACGCATGTGCATAAAACAAAAAAATGGTTTTATATGTATATCCAAGCTTTGGTTCAGTACGCAAGGTCAGCCATGGTGGAGTGTCCCTGGAGTACTTAATGATGGTTAAAGGTCTGGCTCACGAGACCGCCAGTGGGTGCTTGGAAGCTGGATTCGGACATTCAGCCTGCAAAGCAATAGGCTAGAAGCAATTCTTATTAAAACTAACCTTGTTCCACAACTAAGGTAGGTCTATCTCTTCATAGCTTTACTACTGTTATGGTCATCATGTCATTCTTCTAGGAAACACAACTAGGCACTGATTAAACTGTGAAAATGAATAAAATCGGAGTCACAGAAAATTTTTAAGAAGGGAACAAATGGCCTTATGATGTTAGAATGGCAAGATATATGAGCGCTACAGCACTTTTTACTACATTATATAGTATATGAAGTAAGCAATTGTATATGAAAATAATCCCCGCCCCTGTATCTGTTATTTCATATAACAACACAGTCTGTTATGTGTTATTTCGCTTATTGCCTTTGACTTTTTAACTTTTTATAGTTACATTTAATGTTGTGGAATGTCTACGAGACAAGTTAGTTCCTGTTATTGCTTACATTATAGCAGCTATAAACAGTCTTTCCCTCACCAGCCTCTCCTGTATTCTCTCTCGAAGCAAATAAGACAAAAAAAATATATAACGTGTAGCTTATCATCTGTCACTGAAAACATTCCTGAAGTTACACCTTTACTTCTGACTGTTACAAAGGACTGACACTGGAGACTCCTTCCAAAAATGCTAAATAAATGTCACCATATCAACAGTTACACAAGGTTTTGAAATATATTTCAAATTGAGCCAAAGCACAGAGCTGTAGCATACAAGCTTATATAGCACTGCAGAAATGCCATGTGTTCTGGATATTTCGACCAACAAACAAACAAAAAAGGAAAAGAAATACACAAATTCTTTTAAACACGTTATTTATATCATTATTTGTACTTATGTATATTCTCCATTCTTAGCTAATTTGTGATTTCTGGGTGCATTCGGCAAAGATTTATTTAATTTTTCCATCTCCATATTTCACACTGATGATTAAAAGAGTTTTAGAAGCGTGTTTCAGCTCTACATGACCAGTGGCCTGGTTAATTAAAGTGCAATATGAAACTAAACCAAACCAAAAAGCAAATAAACCAAAAGTATTAATCTACCTAGTAATACAGACTAATAGCTGTGAAAGCACCACATGGCATGGCCATGGCCACAGTACAGTATGACTAGAAATCAGTGTATAGAACATATAAACTGCAGTTCATGGTAGTAAAATGATGCTATTATCATTATTCCCATTTTGATAACCATAGTTACTATAAAGTGCCATAGTAAAGCCCCTAGTATATCAGAGTAAACCTGGAGTAAGCTGTAGTCAGTTTTATGGGCACCATTGAGCCACTGAGCCACCACAATAACTTTGTAGTAAAAGAAAGTTTGGGTTATTTATCTGCATCTGTCTCTGTCTCAAGACACCACCGAGAGTTCGATCTGGCATCGAGTTCAGTTCAGTCCCTTAAACACATGTAGCTGGCACAAACACATTATCTGACACTCTCAGAAACAAAGCGGAGCATCGTAATTCCAGGTCGAACACAAAAGTAAACAACTTCATCTAGTGTTGTGCGCATGCAACAGTGTGATAATGCTGATGGAGGAGGGAGCTGGGCAAAGAGTATAATTAACAAAGAGCAGAAACAGAGAGAGAGAAAGAGAGAAATGGGTGGAGAGTGAGAGAGATGTGTGACACTTGTCCTCCTCTCCCTTCAAACAAACATTTCTGTTGGGACAGAGCTTTGTCTGGGCACCAGCGAGCTCTGAATGCCTTATTTACAGTTTTTAATTGCTCTGTTGATCAGTGGCCATGAAATAAATAAACCGGGTAATAATCGGGCCCCACAATAGATTCGTTAGTCTCACTGACAAGCGGAATAAAATACCGAACAGCACACTGGGAAATCTGACAGTAGCTTATGAAAAAGACGAGACAGGGAGATTTAGGCGAAAAAAAGCTCAAGATGCAAATTACAGTGTGTTGTTTCATTTGGCTCCACAGGAGGGGAAATCATGCTGTGGGTTCTTGAGGGAATCTGCCCGACTGAACGGTGTGTGCCTTCAGTGAGACAGGCATTCGGGCCTTCTAGACCACTGTTACGAAAAAAATGGGTGAAAAATGCTCAAATATAACACACACCTACAAAAAAGATCAAGGTCAAAATTTTTTGATATTATGGAATATAATCAAATAATAAATATTTCCATCCATCTTCTGTACCACTTATCCTACACAGGGTCACTCGGGGCACAAGACGGGGGACACCCTGGATGGGGTGCCAGCCTATTGCAGAGCACAACCGCACACACACACACACACACACACACAGTGCCTGGAAGAAACCCCTGAAGCACAGGAAGAACATGCACACTCAGGACAGAGGCAGGATTTGAACCCTCAACTCCGTAGGTGCGAAGTGACAGTGCTAGCCACTAAGCCACGTGCCCCCTAATAAATATTTTGATATTTCATTCAAAATACATCTTTATGGCATACACCTTTATAGCATTATACAATATGCAAGTCCATTTTAATGCAACTTGCTGAGAAAACTTTAAATGTATCAGTTTGTTTTTATCTTTAATTATTAATTTTAAAAAAATCATGTAATACAAATATTAGGTAATGTTACAATGGATTAATGCTGCAGTTAAGGATTGTTCATGATAACTTATGTGTTAACTAAGGAATAAAACATGGTTAGAGAAGACATATTAAAACTTTTTCTCCATGTTTTTCAGTTTTTAATAGCTATATTGCACTTCTATTGGTTTTTACTTTCTTTCCAACATCACACAGTCACTGACCTACTGCCATAATCACACTTTTGTTCCATGAACTATTTTCCTTCTGTTACACACATCTCTACAACATCCACACAAGACCATTACACAGTAACTCACACACTTACATATGTAAATCTATTCCAGATCAAAGGCAATACTCACTTAAACAGGTCAGACCTTATAGCATTAGTGTGTTTTACGAAAAACGCTACAGCAGCCACAAGCTCCAGGGGCTGAAAACGTCCTATGAAAAATTAAAAAGTCAATCAGGTGGCAATTATTCCCTTTAATCTCTCAAAGGCAGCCAATTGGGGAAAAGGCCTCGGGTGGGCAGAGGCTGGCGGGGATTCTGCTATTCAGCTGAGCCAAAAAAAAAAAAAAAAAAGAAACACTCCATCTTCATCTACATCATGCTCTATAACTCAGGGAAAGTGCACTGCAAATGGGAAGTAGTTTAACTAGTGAATTTCATGCGAGACAGAGGAATGATAGGAAAGACCATCATTCACACAAACAAAGAAAAAAAAATAGAAAGATGCATTCCACAAGCTTGTGTATTTGATTTTTTTTCTCTTAATGCATTACTTTTCAATGCGTCCTGCACAATGCACAGTTACAGATTATTAACAAAACTCAAGCAAATTAAAAATCGGAAGAATTTCCCAAAACTGGGGCATGAGTTGTTTTTGAATTCGAATGTGCTCCAATTCGGGCCTCATTTAAATCTTCAAAAATCAAAGCCTTGTAAAAAAAAAAAAAAAAGATAGAAGACAGAAATCAATATATAATACAGAAACAAAGAAAAAAGATAAACATCACAAAATAATACATCAGGAGAACATTCACAGTTATAGACAGCTCCCTCTAGGATTAAATATTTAAAATTGCCCATTATAATAAAGAGAATCCAGTTTTGAGCTCTTCTGGAGTTTATATTCCAGGTGTGCCCCATATTTATCTTTATTCATAGTAAACTAAAGACCTTAAAGAACCTCAAAACTGCCCTAGAACACAAAACACGTGTTTAGGAGACACATCAAATAACATCCACCAACTGTAAGGACAGCATAATGGTGAATACGCACTGCTGATGTTAGCTCTTATACCCTAAAACAAAAGAAAGTCCAATACACAAAACTCTCTCTCTCTCTCTCTCTCTCTCTCACACACACACACAAACACACACATGTTAAGTCTACATAGAGATCAATAGAGTCTCAGGAGTATTCAATGAGAACGATCCAGGCCTGCTCTTCATTAAACACTTCTTCAGATACTCAAGACATCACCAATCACTCCATTACACACTCATTAGATGCTACACATGGGTTAAAACGCTCACACACGTCAACTCACGTCTCATAACTCACAAATGTTAAAGCCTGCAAAATATTTACTCCAGTACACACATGGGTTAAAACCATGGGTTAAACATGGTATTTGGAAGCGTGAATGGTGTTCAGAATGGTGGAATGGTGCTCAGACTGGTGCTGGGAATGGTGGCAGAGTGGTCAAAATAATGTTCACAGTGGGGTTCAGAATAGTGTTCGGAATAGTGCAATGGACTTCAGAATGGTGTCGTGGACAGGTGTTCGAAATGGTGGAATGGTGTTTGGAATAGTATTTGGAATGGTGTTCTGAATGGTGGAATGGTATTCAGAATAGCGGAATAGTGTTTGAAATGGTGTCCGAATGGTGTCCGGAATAGTGGAATGGATTTCGCAGTGGTGCTCAGAATGGTGGAATGGTGATTAGAATGGTAGTATAGTGTTCGGAATGGAATAGTGGACAGGGGTTCGGAATGATGGAAAGATGATCAGAATGGCATTTGGCGTGGTAGAATGGTGTTCAGAATGGTGTTCGGAATGATGGACAGGTGTTCAGAAAGATGGATATTTGTTTATTTGTATTTAATTACAGAAAGGTGTTTGAAATGGTGAAATGGCATTGAGAATGGTATTTGTAATGATGGAATGGTGTTCAGAATGGTGGAATAGTGCTCGGAATAGTGTTCGGAATGGTGTTCGGAATGGTGTTCGGAATGGTGGAATAGTGTTCAGAATAGTGTTCAGAATGGTGTTCAGAATGGTGGAATGGTGTTCAGAATAGTGTTCAGAATGGTGTTCGGAATGGTGGAATGGCGTTCAGAATAGTGTTTGGAATGGTGTTCGGAATGGTGGAATGGTGTTCAGAATGGTGTTCAGAATGGTGTTTGGAATGATGGACAAGTGTTCAGAAAGATGGATATTTGTTTATTTGTATTTAATTACAGAAAGGTGTTTGAAATGGTGAAATGGCATTCAGAATGGTATTTGTAATGATGGAATAGTGTTCAGAATGGCGGAATAGTGCTCGGAATAGTGTTCAGAATGGTGTTTGGAATGATGGACAAGTGTTCAGAAAGATGGATATTTGTTTATTTGTATTTAATTACAGAAAGGTGTTTGAAATGGTGAAATGGCATTCAGAATGGTATTTGTAATGATGGAATAGTGTTCAGAATGGCGGAATAGTGCTCGGAATAGTGTTCAGAATGGTGTTCGGAATGGTGGAATAGTGTTCAGAATAGTGTTCAGAATGGTGTTCGGAATGGTGGAATGGTGTTCAGAATGGTGTTCAGAATGGTGTTCAGAATGGTGTTCGGAATGGTGTTCAGAATGGTGTTCAGAATGGTGTTCAGAATAGTGTTCAGAATGGTGTTCGGAATGGTGGAATGGCGTTCAGAATAGTGTTCGGAATGGTGTTTGGAATGGTGGAATGGTGTTCAGAATAGTGTTCAGAATGGTGTTCGGAATGGTGGAATGGCATTCAGAATGGTATTTGTAATGATGGAATAGTGTTCAGAATGGTGGAATAGTGCTCGGAATAGTGTTCAGAATAGTGTTCGGAATGGTGGAATAGTGCTCGGAATAGCGTTCAGAATGGTGTTGGGAATGGTGTTGGGAATGGTGTTGGGAATGGTGGAATAGTGTTCAGAATAGTGTTCAGAATGGTGTTCGGAATGGTGGAATAGTGTTCGGAATGGTGTTCGGAATGGTGGAATGGTGTTCAGAATAGTGTTCGGAATGGTGTTCGGAATGGTGGAATAGTGCTCAGAATAGTGTTCAGAATGGTGTTCGGAATGGTAGAATGGTGTTCGGAATGGTGGAATAGTGCTCAGAATAGTGTTCAGAATGGTGTTCGGAATGGTGGAATGGTGTTCAGAATAGTGTTCGGAATGGTGGAATAGTGCTCAGAATAGTGTTCAGAATGGTGTTCGGAATGGTAGAATGGTGTTCGGAATGGTAGAATGGTGTTTGGAGTGGTGGGCAGGTGTACAGAATCATGGACAGGTTTTCAGAATGATGGACAGGTGTTTATTTGGATTTAATTATGGAAAGGTGTTCGCAGTGGTGGAATGGTGTTCAGAATGGTGAACTGATGTTATGATGTAGGTATTTATGTCAGCTGTGACACGCCCTGTACGTCTTGCTTTCACATTCACAGCACAGTAAAATGCTCATGACGGTGCAATTAAAACAAGCAAAAAGTAGGAAGAAAGTGTTGCTTGTAACAGATGAGTCACAGCTACACCAGACACACCAGAGCTTTCAGAATAAAACGGTGAGATTTAACCGTGAACAATGATGAGCATAAGACCATAATCACTTGACCATTCAGAAGAACACTTCCTTAGAAGCGTTCCAGCCGTTTAAAGTGAACTGTGCTAATTACTGTATGAACAGACAGGAATGAGATGATGAATAGGCGACTGCACCCTGACCGTTTAAGTTTAATGTCAGTTTAATGCCAGGTAAACTAACTATGTGAATATGAATAGAGAGCAATCATATAATTATTACTTGCTAAATCTGATGTAGTTCCAAAACATTGCTCTATTATTCCAGTGACAGGAATCCTGTATTCATAACGTATTAAAAATGCACTGTCGTATAGTATGCATAAAACCTTATAATGTCTAATATAAACCAGGGAAAGTTACTTATTTATAGTTAATAAAGCATATATGACTTCGTAAAGTCAGGCTACATAAAAAATTTCTGTTATCCACCACAACACAGGCCCTGATATATTATTTGTACCACAGGTTATAATGCGTTATTACTTGTGGGAAAGATAATATACCCGATGCTGTGTTACACTGAGTGGCTTTATACTGTACTGTATGCTTTATTAAGTGTTATGTGTATAACTATAACACAGGTTATAATGCATTATAACTTGGGTCACATATAATATACCAGAAGCTAATAGGACACCATAAAGCATATATATGTAACAAAAACATAATATCTCTTTACTAATCACTTTACTAATTTTGTGTTTCACTATAACACAGGATCTAACATATTATCTATACCACAGGTTATAATGCCTTATAACTGGACATTGTACCTGGTACAGACAGTGTACCAGAAACTATGCCATAGTTATACACATAATAATTTAAAAACGTTCTTTAAATTATATTAAAATTTAAAAAGTAAATTTAAAGTAATATATGTTTTATAACACATTTTAAATGTGTTTATAAAGCTTTATGAATACAGATTTCATTGAAAGTGTTACCAAGATTTCTCGTCATTAGGGACTAAAGGATCGCTGTGCATAAACCAAAACAGTACTCCAAATATACAGTAACACTTCCTATGAAGGCTGTGTGTATGACTTGTGAATACATTCACAACATGTTATGATGTATTCATGAGGCATTACATACAATGTTATAATTATTTATGAAAAGTCATTACAGCTTGTAGCATTGCTTATAATGCATTTATAAACTGGTCATTGCTTTAAGTAATGCTTATAACACATTATTTTGCCATTATAGCTTCTCATAATGTGCTATGCAAAGTGCAGCTTAGTGACTATAACATGTTATGAACACTACTTATAATGCAACATGTTAATGATTTATAATGCATGATAAAGATAGCTATACAGCGTAATGCATTTTCATAAATAATTTGAACAATGTGTATTTTTTTCTTATGAATTTCCTTATGAATGCGTAATAACGGGACATGAACATGTTCATAGTTGATTATAGATATGACCTTCGTAGAAAGTCATAAGAGATGATGTCATGTGACATTTAGTGTTTTCACTGTCGTTTTTCTTCCTAGTCCTGATTTAGGAACACAACAGATGGAAAAGGGAACGTCAGGGAACGGTGTGATGCAGTCATGCTAATTATTTGTCCCTTCTGTGACAGAAACACTTAACTGTCTACGGCATGCATTTTGAAAAAAAAAAGGCATAATTAATAGACAGCATATAAAAGACAAACTATATCTCCACTAATACGTGTCACACTAGAAAGCATCAGCCACTTCACTGAATACGAACACCAGTCATGCTGAGTCGTGTTCTTCCACCTAATGTAGCAGCAAACCACATCAGCCCAGACCTCCTAATTGCCTGAATGACACAAACACTGAAGCAAGTCTTTTTCCTGCAGTGTATCACACATCATAGCTGGAGTATGAGGCGTGTAGATTAGGACACGGACCAGCCTTTCGCTCAAAATGAACGAAGCCGCTCCTCCATTTTTTTTTATGCTAAATGACATCCCAGCATTCTCTGACACTATCTCAGTACGCCAGCCGTCATTGGTGGACGTTTCCTCATGACAGGAAGGACCTGGCAAAAAGACGACGTGAGAGACTGAATAGACAGGAAAGAATAACAACTTATTAGGAGAGATAGAGTGTGTGTGTGTGTGTGTGTGTGCGAGAGAGAGAAAGAGAGAGAGAGAGAGGAAATCATAATTTTGAACGTTGTCTAGCATGTTAATCAGTAAGTCTATGCAGCATAGATAATGCCTCTGTGTGTATATGTGTGTGTGTGTGTGTGTGTGTGCAACGGCATACGGCGTATTTCCGCGTCATTAGGTCCAGTCAGGTTTTTCAGACAGACACACACACACCAGAGAGTCATTTATGTATAGGCATCTGTACATGGTGATAGGAAGTCCACATGAAATTAATGGACAGTGGATTCAGCAGACGCTCGCTCGCTCACTCACACACACACACACACACACACACACACACACACACACAATTACACACTTGTGAACAATAATGCTTACATCCACTCTTTGTGTGTGTGTGTGTGTGTGTGTGTGGTTATAAAGTATGCGTGTGTAAATTAATCTCTGCAGTGTTGCCTCAGTATCTTCATTAGGACAGGAATAACTGTAATTAGGGTTAACTCATAATGGCTGCGGACGGCAGAGCAAAACGAGCAGGGCTCATTTAGATCCAGTTTTATATACACCTATAAAAATGACACACACACACACACACACACACACGCAAATTACACCCACATGCCAAGGCCCATATACAGAGTAACCAAATTAAAACAATTTAAAGCACATAACCGTAAGAGGGTAGATTAATGCCAATAAAAGCGATTATCAGAGAAGATGTAGGTCTTCCAGGCTACTTCACTTAAAGGAATACTCCGGCACTTTTCAACCTAATCTCTAACCACTGCATCTGTAGTGTACATGACATTACCATGAACAGGAATCTCGACACGTATTCCTATGCTGAGAAAAATAACAACAAAAAACTCCTCAAAACTCACTTACATTAAATGATTTAGGGCAGTTGTAGAATTATGT